>NW_006408572.1:11188574-11226876 GCF_000296735.1 Chrysochloris asiatica
AGAGTGCTCCTTGGAGGACAAGATGGCCAAACTTCGTCTCTTATACTTAGACATATTGTCAGGAGGTACAAGTCATTGGAGAAAGATATCATGTTTGATAAGGTGGAGGGTCAGAGAAAAAGAGGAAGACCCCTAGTGAGATGGATTGGCCAAGTGGCAGCATCAATGGATTCAAGCATGGCAACAGTATTGAGGTTGGCCCAGGATCAGGCAGTGTTTTGTTCTGCTGTGCATAAGGTTGCTATGAGTCTTAGTTTAAGCTGACCAGCTACTCCCTGGAAACCCTATACAGGGTTGCTATGGGTCGGAACCAACTTGACAGCACTTAACAATCACAACAATGTGGAGACCTGGTGTGGCACTGTAGGATAATGCACTGGACTGAAAGGTCAGCAGTTCAAAGTCACCAGCCGCTCCTCAGAAACCGTACACATAATAGCTATGAGCCAACTTGTTGGCACTTAACAACAACAACATGGGTTAAAGATTCCTGAGTGATGTAAATGGTGTACACTTGAGTATTCATCTAAAGGTTGACTATTCAAACCCACTCAGTGGTGCTGCGGAATAAAGGCCTGGTGATCCCCTGTAAAGATTACAGCCAAGAAAATCCTTTGAAGCATATGGGTCATCATGAGTTGAAGTGACTGGGGCAATGGGTTTGGATTGTTGTGGCTCAGGTGGCAGTGGTGTGAGTGATGATGATGGTGGATGTGGTGATGTGGGTGCAGTCCATCTGCCCAGCGCATGTCTGGCCCCTCAGGCTGGAAGAAGGTGAATCAGTGTAGTGAGGGGTCACACAACTCAGAGTTCCTGTCTCCATCTGGCTTCTCAGCACATAGTGGTCTCTCTTCCCTTCTTACACCCCTTCCTTTCCTGTTCTTGACCTGGGGGTCAATAGCTGTGCCTGATCGGGGTTGGTCCTTTCAAGTGCCGAGAACGGGACAGGCTACAAACCTGTTGAATGGATGAAGTTACTAAACCTAGAGCGTGGTGTGACTTGGGAGCTTGAGTGTGGGAGCAAATGTTGGGGAGCACTCTGGGGGCTGTCCCCCAGTGGGAAGGCTACCTGGGGGGCCACTTGTCAGGGCCCCAGCTGAGGCCAATGAGGCAGTAAGTAGTGGTAACTTGGAGACGCTGCCTTCCCAGGGCATTGTCCCCAGCAGACCAGCCAGCCGCACGTGACCTGGAGTTTCAGCGTCTCACTGACCCTTCCCCGGGGGGGTCACTGGCCCCCTGGGGATCCTCCAATTTCCCCAGCCAGATGTGACCTCCCCCCGTGAGTGCCAGCCCCATATGGAGACCAGATGTGGGGCTGGATCTGTGTGAGTCAGTCTGAGGTCGCAGGATGCGGTGACCACCAAATTGGGCAGAGAGGACTAGCTGGGCCCAGTCACAGCTCCTGCACTCACAGGAAATCCTGCTGCTCCAGGTCAGGTGATGGGAGGGCACTGAGCCACTGCGGGTGGACAGAGGCCTTCCCAGCAGAACGACCCTGCTCCTATACCAGGGGCTTCAGCAGTGTCTCCTGGGGACACCACTGAGGGAGGGGTGAGCAGCAGGGTCGGAGTAGGGTCCTTGTCCACATCTGTCTGTCCACCCTGGGATGTCCTTCCTTCCTTCTGTGGTCTCCATACTTTGCTCACCTCTGTTCTCAACATTCTGGTTTTAAGAAGGAGGGGTGGACAGGGAAAGCTCTGAGGGGCCATGGAGAACTTCCAATGAAAGGTGGCCCATCCCCTTTTAGAGCCAGTGACCCTGAGGCTCAGAGGGTGGGGGTCTGGCCGAGGTGCCAGAGAGTCAGCCAGCCCACCGTCCTGCTGGTAACCAAGTCCTTGTGGTCCCAGAGCACCACCCCTCCACCGGAGGAAGGGATGAGGTGGATCCATTTCCCCAGGAGGTTCACCAGGTGGTATGGTGGGTCCTGATGCTGCTTCACTTCCTCCCATGGAGTTGGTACTGGGACACCAGTTCCCCAATTGCTGTCCTCAGGCTTTTCCCAGAGACCCACTCTGCAGACAGTCCCCTGAGATGGAGATGCCGCAGGTCCAACCCCTGCTGTAGGCGCTTACTGGTCCACATGTCCTCCCAACTAGCAGACAGGGGTGGGGGGTGGGGGGCATGGTCCTCAGATCAAGAGGTAACTGTTCATCTCACGCACCTGAATTCAATCACATGAGTGAGTCACCTGTGGATCCCTAGTTCCTGTCTCCAGAGCTTGGGTGCTTTCTGTGTGTCTCCCTGGAGAAGCAGGTTTCATCCATAAGGACAGTTTGACCCAGAAGGTACTTAGAACGTGTGCACACGGTGACCCAGCCTGGGCTCCAATCCATGTCCTGGAGCTGGTGGGAACTGCTACCCTGCATGCCCAGTTGCGGGAGGAGGGGGTTCGCTTTGCTCTCATGCAGAGGGACTTGGTGGGTATGGGACCTTGAGGAGAGGATGGGCTGTGAACAAGACTATTCCTGTGAAGGGTTGTTCTGTGTTGTTTGCTGCCTTTGAGTAGTCACGGCAACTCATGAACAGCAGGAACTGTTTCTGGTCCTGCGTCCCCCTTCACGGTCACTGTGTAATTTGAGTATTTCCTAACCTAGGGGGCTCCTCTTCCAGCACTACATTGGACAGTATTCTGTGTGATTCATGGTCTTCCTTTAAGTAGGTTGCCAGGCTTTTCTTCCTACTCAATCTTATTCTGGAAGCTTCACTGAAACCATAGGTGACCCTGCTGGTATTTGCAGTGCTCGTGGCTTAGCTTCCAGTACCGCAGCAACACACAAGCCACCACAGTACAACAAACTGACCGTGGTAGACCCCTTTGCAGCATGGTTCTCAGCTTTCCAGAAGCATACTGTACACAAAGCTTCCCGAGAGCCCTGGAGGGGTTCTGGGGTAAGTGGGGGCTGGACTGAGGCTGTGTTGAGGAGGCCGTCTCTCTTATCTCTCCCCCCTCCAAAGGCTGACCCTGTTAATGCTGAGAGCTCTGGTCTAGCAGGACCTCGCTGGTAGACCTTCCCCAAACCCACAGACCCCGCTCCGCCCTGCTCTGTGTGCATGGTCCCAGCTAGCCTTCCAACTCCGGGCTGAGGCAGGTGTGGACAGTCAAGGCGTCTCACAAGGCTGTGCAAGTCCCTCGGTGCCTGCAATATGCCATCCTGGGCAGGCCACCTCAAGGACAGGGGAAGAGTACTGGTTAGGAGTTAGGCACGCTCACATGGGATGAGAAAGGCAGCCCTCCCTTGGACTGCTTAGTGAGTGGACCAGCCCCCTCACCCCGTGATGAGGGTTCCCTAGCTGTGGCAGGACAGGGCCTCATTGCATTCTCCTACAGAGTCCTGGTGTGGTGCTGTAGGATAAGCACTGTGCTGCTAACCACAAGGATGATTGTTCAAACCCACCAGCTGCACCTCAGAAACCCTATACAGAGTTGCTATGAGTCAGAACTGATTCAACAACACTTAACAACAACACCTCCTACTGAGTTTGAGCCTCTGGCTAAGCAGGGTGAGTCATTTGCTCTCTTCTGTTTCTGAGAGCAGGGGTACAGATGGCCAAGTCAGGCCACAATGTCTGTGCCCTGGGGAACAAGCCTGTGTCCTCCCTGCAGCCCAACACTCTCTCTCATTTTCAAACTTCCTGATGCCAACCTCCTCAGAGCCCGGGAAAACAGATAGATGTTTTCAGCACCTAACCCCTCTCCTCTCCTAAGAAGAGCACCCCCCCACACACACACACACCAGGGCCTGTCAAGGGAGACTGAGGCAGCATCCACATTGTTGTCTGAAGAGGAAGACCATTGGCAGCCCTAATTGTGATTGTCCACTTTTTCCTTATTCTAAGTTTGTTGTTAAGTGCCATCAAGTGGGTTCTAACTTGTAGTGACCCTGTATAGGGTTTACAAGGAGTGGCTGGTGAGTTTGAACCACTGGCCTTGTGGTTCAAACCGACCTTGCAGTCCAGTGTATTAACCCAAAGCGCCACACTTGGTATTGGGAGGCGTGGCAGCCCCCATTCCTGAGTAGTGGTTATGAGTTGGGCTGCCAACCTCAAGGTCAGCAGTTCGAAACTACCAGCAGTTCTGTGGGAGAAAGATGAGGCGTTCTGCTCCCGTAAAGATTTACAGCCTCGGAAACCCTGTACAGGGTCACTATGAGTCGGAACCGACTCCACGGCACATAACAACAATAACAACAACAACCAGGGCAGGTGGCTATGGTTGGTGAGCCAGGTCTGTTCCCTGAAATTTTATCCCTCCACCTGGTGCGGCGCTGTGGGCTAATGTGTCAGACTGCACAGTCGTTTGAACTGCAAGGTTGGTGGTTCAAGCTCACCAGCTACTCCTTGGAAACTCTATACAGGGTCGCTATAGGTCAGAATTGACTTGACGGCACTTAACAACAACCACTTCACTAATGACCCAAGCAAGGTTGCCGTGACACCTTGGCCTGGATATGTCAGCCACCCTGGGCCCCTGCCCAGCACCCCAGGCACCTTTGTTCCATGTGCTCACCCCAGCACAGCCGCATCCACGAGAACACGACTCAGCTCTCCCTATGGTTTCTTACCTTCACAGGCTGCAAAGCATGTGGTCAGAGCTGCATTTTATGAAAAGCAGCTGGAATTCATGCCACGCTTTCTATACCGGAAGATTTGTAGGGCTGTGTGCGGCTTTAGTGGTGGCTGAGAGTCCAGTGCCTTCTCACTGAGTCCTGGCCACTGTCCCTGAGGCTGATGGTCACCACCTTCTTGAGCAGGACCAGCCCAATAGGAAGGTATGGCTGGCATGGGGGACAGAAACAGACCCCTCAAGCCTCTTTGGAATGGAGAGGCAGCATGTGAGGCCCCTGGGTCACCCTGAGCAGCCCATAAATCTAGGAGACCTTCTGGAGGCTGGAAGACTCCCTACAGGGGTGTCCCTGAGCTTGGCTGGGGGTCCTGCAGCAGGTGATTCTTGTACTGGACGTCATGTCCCCATAGGCTAATGAGTGAGCTCATATGAGTTCTCTGGATAAGCCAGTCCCCTAGAGCCTGTCCGGTCGGGCAGGAGCTTTGATCCCAGCAGAGGTCCCCCAAACACACACACACACACACACACACACACACACACACACACGGAAGTCAGTCCTCACCAAGCTCCTTCTTGCCATCAGCTTTCCACAGTGGTGGCAATACCATGTCCTGGGAGGGCCAAGAAGCAGTTCCTAGGGCCAGGGAGGCAGGCAGGGTTTGGATCTGTGGGCTCTGGATGGAAGGCAGGGCTGAGACGCTTTCTGGAGGTGCCACACTCAGAACCTGGAGCTTCTCAGGTTGCACTTAGTGACCTGATAATGTCCCCAACACCAGGACTCTGGGGAGGATGGCCAGATGTCTGCTTCTATGGAAAGACACGTTGGTGACTCGAGATGTGGCTGAACTGTAGCATTCCCACCCACAAGGGCCACCGGGCAGGGCAGGCTGTGTTCCACCCTCCATGACTAAAAGATTGTGCCCCAGCCCCTACCCCCACCTCTTTGGCCCCCGATGCAGGTCACCCACTAGCTTCCACAGACCTCCTCCCTCACTTCTCTGGCCAGTCTTTCAGAGCCAGGCACGGGGACAGAAGGACAAAGCCCACCCCTGCCAGCCACAATGCTTAAGCCCACTGCGCCAGACAGGTTAGGGTGGGTGGGTGGGGCAGCCTGCACACTCCACCTGCCCAGGAGCTAAAAGGGGTTCCTTGCAAGGAGATCTTTGCTGTGAACCGGGGAATTGCTAGTTGAGGTTGGGGGCTGCCTGATGAGTCCATGAGGCCAACTAAAGGGAGGAGGGTGCAGACACCAGACAGCTCCTGGACTGCAGGTGAGTTCAGCCTGTCGTAGGCTGTGCTCCACAGGGTCCTGAATGGCCAAAGCCAGCTCCTTGCCTGTGTGGACTCTAGCTCTTCTCTTCTTACTGTTTTGTCCTGTATACCTGCTTTCCCCACAGCTTGCCTGGGGCTCTGAAGGGTGTGCCCCCCCAATGGGCTCACCTAGCCAGCCTCTCAGGCTCGAGTTCCCACACCCCGGCGCTGATTGTGCCAAGAGCAGAGGGCACTCCTGAGGCAGAGCCTGGGGGGATAGCCAGACTCTCAGGGAACCCAGCGTGAGCCCTGGTGAGCAAGGCCTTAAAGGAAGGGAGGGATTCAAGCGATTGAGGCATGGATACTGGGTTGCCCCAGGCCTGTGCCCACCCTGTAGTAGCTGTCTCGGTGACTCCCTTATCTGCTTCAGGCGATGGTCACTTTGACTTAATGCTGGTACCTCATTCCCTGGGGACAGCTCACCTACCTGATCTGATTTCAGGTCTGCCTTGGTAAGGGTGGAGTCAGTGGGTAGTTGCTAACCAAAAGGTTGGTGGCTTGGAGTGCACACAAAGGTGTCCCAGAAGAAAGACCTGGTGATCTGCACTGGAAACATCAGCCATTAACACTCCATGGAACTCATTTGCCACACTGGTGGCTTGCATGTTGCTGTGATTGTAGACTCCATACCACTTGTATTTTAAATCCAGAAGCCTTGGTAACATACTAGTTGGAGCTGTGTTGGAAGAAGTGCAGCCAGAGTGCTCCTTGGAGGCCAAGATGGCCAAACTTCGTTTCTCATACTTCTGACATATTGTCAGGAGGGTCAGTCACTGGAGAGGGATATCATGTTTTGTTATGGTGGAGGGTCAGAGAAAAAGAGGAAGATCCCCAGCGAGATGGATTGGCAATGTGGCAGCATCAATGGGCTCAAGTGTGGCAACAAGTTTGAGCTTGGCCTAGGACCAGGCAGTGTTTTGTTCTGTTGTGCACAGGGTCGCAATGAGTTGGTATGGACTCGATTGCACCTAACAACAACAACAGCAGTATTTTAAATATCAGTAGGGTCTCCCCTGGTGGCCAGGTCTCAGCTAAGCTTACAGACTAAGATAAACTAGGAGGAAGGTGAGACGGAATTGTTGTTAAGTACCATGCAGTTGGCTCCGACCCATAGCGACCCTGTACAGGGTTTCCAAGGCTGTATATCTTTATGGGAGCAGAACGCCTCATCTTTCTCCCATGGAACCGCTGATAGTTTCGAACTACTGACCTTGAGGTTGGCAGCCTGGTTTGTAACCACTGCGCTACCAGAGTTCCTTTTTTGGTGGCTGATATGCCGTGGAGTCGGTTCTGACTCATAGCAACCCTGTACAGGGTTTCCGAGGCTGTAAATCTTTACGGGAGCAGAAAGCCTCATCTTTCTTCCGTGGAGCAGCTGGTAGTTTTGAACTGCTAACCTTAGGGTTCACAGCCCGATTCGTAACCACTACGCTACTAGAGCTCCTTGGAGGAAGGTGAGGTGAGGCGGAATACTTCTGAATATTTAGTCACTGAAAATCCTATTTTAAAAAAAACAAAACCTCTATGGAGCACAGTTCTACTCTGACACACGGGGTCTCCACAAGTCGGGGTTCATTAACAGCACCTGGTGTCTCTGAGGTGACCTCATCTTCCTCAGAGTCTGGGATGAGGGGTCCACACCATGGCCTTGTGCTTGGGCCTGGCTGAGGACAGCCGAGGACATCAGGGGGTTCGGGTGAGGCAACTAGCCTGGGGTGAATTTCAATTGTGTGAGTGTAAGGGGCCTGCCCTGGGGGCACTATGTCACAGGATGGGGGTACAGTGGCCACAGCCAATGTGCCCAGTTCTGGGATGGACAATGCCACAGGAATGTCTGGATTGGCAGGCCCTCACCCCCACCTCACCCTCCTTGTGGCCCCGAGACCCTGGTTGTTGCCAAGTTGGAGCCAAACAGGACCGTCCACGGTGGCAGCAGCCCTGGCTGTGAGCCTGAACGGCTGCCGCCACCCCTCCTGAGCATGCAGGGCAGGCCTGCGTGAGGTCACTACTGCAGTGTGTATTTTGAATATTTTCAGCTGTGTGTGCACTGTGGGGACTTGGCCCGTGCACCGCGTGTGCAGCTCATACTTGGTGGGCTGTGTAATGTGCTGGATGCAGCGGAACTGTGGACGGCTTCCAGAACAATCACATGAAACCCACCCTCACCCTCCCTGCCCCCGTCCCAGCCCTCCTAGTCAGGGGCCAGGGCTGCTCCCTCCCAATGAAGTAGCTAACACAGAAGGAGAACAAGGGCCAGGTGCTCTGTCTCAGTTGACCTGTGTCCCCTTTTGTCCCTCTGGTTCTGGAGGACAGAACGGTCTCCACAGGAAGGTACCTCTCTGAGCTGTGTCCTCAGCGACAAAGCAACTCCTCTTCAGTCCTGTGCTAACTGTGCCTGGGGACAGGGAACCTGCTTCGGGTAAAGCTGCAGACACGGTGATGCTGTCTGAGGGGAGGGGATGTCCAAGGACCAGGACAGTAGGACAGGGGTCACAAGGTCTCCTGCTATGACGAGCCGCATTCCTGCAGTTGTCCCAGGGAATAAGAAGGTCTCTTGGGGGCCTGGAAGGCTAATCCAAGGCCAGACCTTGTTCTGTCAGCTCTCTGTGACTTTTCAGTAAGATCTGCTCGCCCATCTGGCCCAGAGCTAAGGCCCACCCAAGACCCCAGAAGCCCCAAGACCAATAGATGCTCAAAAAGGCATTCTCCGGAAGCCAAAGGCATTTCCTGAACCATCTTTGTTTGGCTACTGCAGCCACCTGTGCCCAGGGGACACCGTAGCTGGGCCAGGGTCTGGGCGACCCTGGGAGACAACCAAACACTGAGGGAGGCTCATTCCGTATTCAGCTCAGCCTTGGGGAGAGGAAACCAGGGCTCTCAGGGATACGGGAGGGTGGCAGGGGGGGGGGGCATTCCCCCGTTGCTTAGTGGAGGGGCACTCAGTTGCCACGGTGACCTTGGTCTGCACAGTCAAACACACAGTCCAGCCATTTCTCCTGGCTGGAGGCTCCCCACCCCCACCCCTTCAAGTTCACACTGAGTGTTGAGTCCCTTGGTGACAAAAACATGGAAATGGTTGCCATGGCAGCCATTCTTTGGACTCCTCAGACTGGAGTGCAAAGTTCAGGATGCCCAGGAACAGCTGAAACAAAAATATGGGAAAATCCACCACTTCCCTCTCCCTAGGAAGGATGAGTCAGAGGGTGTTTGATGGTCCCCTGGGCCTCTCTACTCCCTGCCACTTTCTAGCACCTGGGCCCAGCTTGAGCACAGGAGAGGAGCTGGAGGGGTGGAGTGGAGGAGGGTAGAGTGACCCCCAGAGACCTTAAGGGGAGCCAGCAGCATGGGGAAGCAGGTGAGCTGAGGGTGGGTATGTACATAGACAGCTTGTCTCTGAGGGACTTGCCTTGTGACTACCCCAGGCTGCGAGTGGGGGCACCTCAGAGCTACCTGTCTGTTCTCTGGACCCATAAACTGCTCCTCCTTGCTCAGGAGGGATGAAGTCCACTCAGCAGCCAGTGCAGCCTTTAGCCTGACCCCATGGACAGATAGGTCTCTGATCAGTTGGATGGAGGGGACAGGGAACAGTGGGTGGGCTCAGCAGAATGCCAGGAGGGAGGGAAGACAGCCAAGTTGTCCATGAATGGAGGTTAGTGGGGTAGAAGTATCTTCATTTCTCTCAGGCCTGGGGGAAGAAAATGTGTCCTACCAGCAGTTCCCAGGGGGGATCCATGGCACACTGGTGACCTGCAGGATACACCCTAACAAAACAGTTCCTCAGTCAGGTGTGAAACCAGTACACACACACACACACACACACACACACACACACACGGAGTGTTAAAGACCACATCTTTAAGTTGTGTGGTAAGGAAACCTCTTAGCTTTGTTTGGTTCAGATTTCCCAAATTTATTTGAGCAAGGTTCTCCCTCTTTTCTTTAAAAGGGCTTTACCCCTATTGCTTTCTAAAAATGGCTTAATATCCTATAAAAATAACTGCTGACTAAAATTTACAAGGGTGGTGATTCTCAGAGGTGGTCCATGGATCAGCAGAAGCATCACCTGGGAATTTAACCAGGAAAATCTGGAGGCGCCATCCAGGTGTATGGAAACCCGCTGGGCCCAGAAATACGTGCTTTCACAGACTCTGTGATTCCCATGTATGCGCAGGTCTGAGGACATCTGTAAAGGAATTCACTTGTGTGTGTGTGTAGGGGGGGGGGGGAATTGGGGCACGGAATGGTCCGGAGATCTGAGATAGGACCCTGGATGCTGGAAAAGCTGTTTCTCCTTCAGAGAAGGAGAAAGGGACAGGGCAGGCTCCAATTCCTTTTGCATGTGGGCACTGGGATCCCATTCTGATATTCCTGAGTTTGGGTGGAGGTTGTGTGTGGGGAGGTGTCCAGAGCCTTGGTGTTGAGTGTTGGGGGAAATGTCTGGAGCACCTAAGGGCATTTGCCTTGGGTTGAGGTGTGGACAGTTCCTGTGGGAATCAACTGCAAAGAGGGGACTTGTCCCTGAGGTTGGTGCTGGGTGACACCTTCAAAGCCAGGGTGCTGCAGGTGGGACCTGTGGAGCAGTGGCCCTGGTGGGACTCCAGGATGCGCTTCCCAGCTTTGCGTCCTTGTCCTTGTCCTTCTCAGTGACCCACCCCCTGCGTGTGCTTCCTTACAGCCGTCCAGATCCACATCCTGAAGGCGGACAAGGCAGGGGACTGGTGGAAGTTCACGGTGAACATCATCTCTGTATACAAGCAGGGCACGAGCCGCATCCGTCGTGGTGACCAGAGCCTGTGGATTCGCTCGCGGGACATCGCTTGCAAGTGCCCCAAAATCAAGCCCCTCAAGAAGTACCTACTCCTGGGCAACGCGGAGGACTCGCCCGACCAGAGCGGCATCGTGGCGGACAAGAGCAGCTTGGTGATCCAGTGGCGGGACACGTGGGCGCGGCGGCTGCGCAAGTTCCAACAGCGCGAGAAGAAGGGCAAATGCAAGAAGGCCTAGCGGCGCGGCGGCAGCGGCGGCGGGCGGGCCGGGGCCGAGGGCCGGGCGCGGTGGGAGGGCGGGCGGACGGTCCACGGCCCTGCGGGGACTCCGGCCGCGCGCGCTGCCCAGGCGGGAGGGGAGGGGGGAGGGAGGGGGCGGCGGGCGGCCCTCCCCGGCCCCTCCCCCGCCCCTGCGCGCCCCCCGGCCCGGTGCGCGGTGCGAGCAGGCCCTGGAAAAATGAGGACGATACTTAGCTACCTCACGGGGCTCCTTCCAGAGCAGAGACGCGCTTCCCGAGGGGCTGGGCGGGGTGGTCCGTGGAGGGGCTGGGGCAGCCTGCCCTGGGGCCTGAGGGACTGGCTCAGATCTGCGCAGGTGGCGTTGCTGATGGCTCCCAGAAGGGGACTGAAGAGAAAGGACTGAATTCATAGGCCAGCAGCCTCGGGGGAAGGGGCCTGAGCAGGCCCAAACAGGCAAGATAGCAATGCCGCTGCTTTCTTCTCGGCCTTTCTCTGGGAATTGACACAGAGAGCCTGGCCAAGACGACCTGGGCCCACCTGGAGGGGCCTGGCAGGCTTTGGGGGAAGGGGAAGCAGTTCTTGTCTCTACCTGGGGGGGAGGGAGCTTCGCAGATACCTGCTGAGTGGATCCTCCCTGAGTGGGGCTTAGGTAGAGTGGGCGTGGGGCTGACAGTCCACGGAGACCCAGGAGGGAAGGCCCCTTCTGGTAGCTGCCCCTTGCCAGCAGGGGGCTGGGTGTTGGCCCAGACCGTGGAGGGCACTGTGCCCAAGGACACCCCGAGAAGGCCGAGCAGGGTGGTCACCGCCTCACACTGGCTCTGCCTGTCGGAGGAGGCACTGCGAAGGCAAAACCTCCCAGAGCGTTTCCTTTTTGGAAACTTGGAACCAGCACCTTTTATGACATTTTCCAGGGGAGGGGGAAGGGGGCACTGGCTGGGTTTACGGCAGTGACACTATTTGTGTAATGACATCAGCTCCCACAAGGCCCCTCAGCAATGTCAACAGCTGGAAGGACCAAGCTGGGCAGGGAATGTAAGCTGGAAGGGCGGGTGGGAAGGCTGAGGGCAAGGGGCTAGCTCAGTCGGTGCCATGGGTAGGCAGGGCAGGGACAGCCAGCTTCCTGGGGCCAAAGAAGCCGTGACCACTTCCTGCTGCTGCCCTCACTCTTGGCTCCTCAAGGGAAGGGAGAGACGCTGCTGGGCCAAGAAAACCTGCAGCACCCACCCCCCTCCTGGGGCTGACCACATGACTGTAGGTCTTGCCTGGGCTACACCTTGCTGACTCCTTTGCAGAGGCTCCCATACCCCAAGATCACCTTCCTAGAGATACCACCCCCAAGCAGACAGCCCCAGGACTTCTGCCCTGGTGCCTCACACGGGAACCCCATTCCTATGACCTGGGGCCTCCTGGCGTCCCGTCTTCCCAGCTCTGTATACTGCCTGGGGTCCGCGGTCCGCTCCTACACCCGGCTTCCTGAATCAAAGGCCTTGCTCCCCTCACAGTCAGGAAATTGGTTTCAGTTTCCCTGCCTGGTTGCTCAAAGTTGTCAGACCAGGAATGAAGCTTGGCCCCTTGGTGGACTTGCTTCCCTCTGCCCCTGATGCTGCCCATAGAATGATGGCCATTCATTGGGTACCTGCTCTGTGCCAGGCACTTTGTACACGGCATCCCATCTTACCCTCATGACAGCCTGGGAGATGGAGATGTTCCCCTCATTTTCACCCGTGAGGAAACGGCACACATGTCCGAGGTCACATGGCAGGTCAGTGTAGACCTGGGGTCCAGACCCCAGAGCCAGGCTTTCTGTATCTCACCCACTCAGTTCCAAAGCAGTCTGTCAGGGTGCTTCTGGGTGGGCTTCAAGGGTCACTACTAAGACACTGGCCTTGGTTACTCCCCATGTGACCTTGGCTTCTAGTTTGTAGGATAAAAGTCTGGGAGGTTAGGGTGGGAACAGTAACATCTTTAGAGGTGGATGTAGTGGGTGTGGGTGTGGGTGTGGGTGAAGCTGGGTGTAGACTTGCCAGAGGACATCCCAGGCTGAGCGGAGTGGGGTACCAGGAAGGCAGGGCTTGGTGGCTCCCAAGAAGCATCAGAAATGAGGGTTAGTTGGTTGAGGGTGGTTGGAAGGATTCCAACAGATTGGCAAAACTGCCCTCAGGGGAGCTGCCTAGAAGAGGCTAGGCCTCGCTGCACGTGACTGGCTTCCTCTGCTGCCCTTGCTGGTTTGTTGGCTGCTGTTAGCATTTCGGGCCATAGTCCTTGAAAAGATTTCTAGGGCAGTTGTCCCGTTTCTTTGTACTCAGCTCAGTGTCAGCTTGGCCCCACCACCTCCTAACCTGGGTCAGTGCCTCACTCCTGGGGCCAGTGAGGGACTTGTACTTGTGGTCTCCGAGGCCCCTCCTGCTCAGCAGTCACCAGCCCCTCACACACATCATGGTACCTTGCTTAACTTCACCCAGCCTCCAGCCTGGCCCTTCAGTCAGCCCCTGAAAGACAGGCTGTCCACCCCGTGGTCACACCTGGTGGTGTCAGGCGGCCAGACCAGCCAGGTAGGGGATGAGCTCACTACTGGGACTTCACAGTCGTTACAGGATGCTTGCCCACATCTCAGACCCCAGCCAGACCCCAGCCACCGACCCTCAGAGGGGAGGCCCTGTCCCTGGGGAAGCCCTGCCCCTAGGGAGGAGATGGAAATAGGAATTGAGGTGTTCTGGTTTGTACAGTTAGGAAGGGATGTAAAATTGGACTAGATTTTGATTTTGAAGAGTGTATTAACCCGAATTGTGCTATGTAGGTGTTTGAAGAAAAACATACCAGGTTAGTCTTTTTAAAACCACAGATTCCCCAGTTGTCCCTTTTCTTACCTGCTGAGTGGTCTGGTGGTCCTGGCAGCTGAGTGCCTACTTCACTGACACACAGTCACGTGGAGGATCTGGGGTCAAGGGGCTGCCACTGGCCCTTTCCTGCCTGACTTGAGGAAGACAGAGGGGCCAGGACCCTCCAACTGGAGACTTGGAGCTGCTCCTAAGTCCTGAGTGACCTCCTGGAACTCTGCCTCAGTAGTAGCGTACAGACCATGGGTACAGATGCTCTTGGATTTGCTCCAGTTTGGAATGAGATTGAATTGAGAAGAGACCCTAAGGAGTTGGGGAACTATCTCTTTAGGAAACTGGACGAATGTTGGCGGGTCTTGACATCCAAGGGGAGCCCCCGTGAGGCTTAGAGAGTTGACAGACTAGATTCTCCATGGGGGTCGCTAGCTTGCCATGGCTCCTGGACAGGCTATCCCATGAGCCCCAGTCATGCCATACCCCGTGGGTAGCCAAATGTGGATCTATGGGGCTCACCCCTGCCAAAAACAAATCCCACCTGGTGTCACCAGACACCTGCTCCCGTTTGCACTTCTCCCCTCTCTCGGCTCCCTCCTGTGTGTTATGTTTCTGTTCCCTCGGAATTGTTAATGTTTAGTTGTGCCCATGACATGTTGTTCGGGTCAGTGTTCCTTCCCAATGCATACTAATATATTATGGTTATTATATATGAATATATTTAATGACATGGAAAAAGTTGTCAATATTCTTTTTAAGTTTCTTTCTTTTCTCTTTTTTTTTTTTTTTTCTTGGCTAGAGTTGTAATGGACCCAGATGGAATTTGTAACGTGGGCCCCACATGATAGAACTAAATTCAGATATCAGTTCAATAAACTCTTGTACACTGTTGTCTGTCTCCCAGTTTTTCTCTGGGGGCTGGCCTGGGGCCTGGAGGGGGAGGAGAAGGATGATGAGTCTTCAGGCAGCTTAAGGAAACCCAGCAAGACAGAAACCCCAGGTTTGTCGTTCAGTGTCTAAGACAAAGCCATAAAGTCAAGATGAGAGAACTTCATTGGATAAGTCCCTGGGGCGAGCTGAGATCTTAAGCTACAAGTCTCGATTGGGACCATCTGTATTTCAGTTCCACAAGAAGAAACTCTTAGAATCTTACAGGCCTGGAGTTCCAGACAAGGGGAGAAGGCAGGGGGTATTTTAACAAGGGTCTCCCCTACTTGCTCCCCAGACATCAGCAGGGCAGAGAGGACCTTAGAACCTGCAAGCAGCGGTTTTTACCTTTCACATAACCAATTCCTCCTTGTCAAAACCAAATAAAGACGCTGAAGAAAATAGGACAAGGCGAGTGTGTGAAGCAAGAGGTTTTTTTTTTTTTTTAAGCCGTTGCTCAAGGCTTCGTGCAGTGCAGCAACTGGGCAGGCGCCAATGCCACGCTGCCCCCAAGAGCTGAGCTCACTGGGTTTGGAGAGACTATATTTAAACCTCTGTATGGTTGTGATTTCTTTATTAAATAAACAATTCAGTCATTAGGAACATATTGTGTTGCCATGCAAAATGGAGCCGGCCCTCACCAGGAAGCTGTCATTTCTGAACCCAGCTGTTTTGAAGCTGGTAGTTTGGATTCAGCTGGTCCTTGTGCTTCTGTGCGGAGGAGGGTCGATTGGAAATGCCTTGCACTCCTCTCCTAAAGAAACACGTCCGGTCCAGTCTCCTTCAAGGGGTCCAGTTCCAAGAATGGGTGTCTGTGCTCACAGTACCAGGTGTCAAATCTGGAGCTGGCAGATGCATGTGGAGTCTTGGTGTCCCTCCCAGAATGCCCAGAAGCCAGTGGGCGGGCAGAGGGGACACAGGAGGTGGGTCTTTTCTGCAGCCACAAACTTCCCAGGGCCAGCTCATACCCTCTTAGAGCATTTGCATGGTTTCTGACCCCTTGCAAGACAGTTCTGGTAGCACAGTGGATTAGGTACTGGATTACTACTACAAA
The DNA here is from genome assembly GCF_000296735.1 of Chrysochloris asiatica. Lineage (NCBI taxonomy): Eukaryota > Metazoa > Chordata > Mammalia > Afrosoricida > Chrysochloridae > Chrysochloris > Chrysochloris asiatica. The sequence goes on from NW_006408572.1 coordinate 11,204,268, forward strand.
TTCAAACCCACCAGGGAGAAAAATGAGACTTTCTGCTCCCAGAAAGATTTAGTCTCAGAAATCCTAGAGAGCAGGTCTCTATAGGGTCAGAATATTAGTTCTGTATGTGAGTCGGAATGGAGTCCTGGTGTGGCGCTGTAGGAAAAGCACTGGCATGCTAACCCACCACTGTCCTACAGGTTCACTGTGAGTCAGAACCAACTCAACGGCGTTTGGGTTTCCATTGGTCATTTTACTCAAGGCTTCAGTTTTCCAGGCCATTTGCAGGTTAGATTTCTATCTGAGGGTGCAGCATTTCCGTTGGGGCTCATCGTGCCCAGGCCTGGAGGATGCACACTGTTGCTCAGAGACTTTGAATGTCGAGTATCCACAGCTCTGCTGCAAGCTGCGTGTTTCCCCTGCCTTTCAGGAGCTTACGTTCTAGGTGGTTTGTTGTTGTTAAGTGCTGTTGAGTCGTTTCTGACGCATAGTCACCCTGTATAGGGATTCCGAGGAGTGGCTGGTGAGTTTCAACCACCAAACGTGAGGTTCAGACTGTCTTTATGGTCAAATGTTTATCCAACAGCGGCACACCAGGACATCTGCAAACTCAAACAGTAGAGGAGACAAGCAGCTTCAGTGAGCTGGAGGGCCAACATGGTTGGAGAAGCCCATTTTCTTTGTAATTTTTTATTGTGAATTGAATGATCATTTACATGGGAGAACATCAGTTTTACACTCTGGGGTTTTTTTTTGGGGGGGGGTGGGGGGAGGGGGAGGGAGGATGTACACCAAAACACTCAGGAATATATAATCGTTTAAACAACCAAAGGACACATTCTGCAAGCCTGCCTCCTGGCCACCAGCACCTTGCTGCCAGCACACAGCCCTTTTCATTCCGTGAGTCTAGAGTCCTCAGCTGCTCCCTCTCTTCCTGTCCTCACCTCTGCCTCCATCTCTGGTGCTGCTTCTCTGGATAGGGTCCCACATTCCGCTTGCGCTCTTCTCTTTTGATGGTCCTAGGGTCCTCTGTTCCTGGACTGTAAAATTAAGTGTTCCCCTCTTTTTGTTACAAAATGGAGAAGCCCATTTTACAAACATGAACACTGAGACACCAAGAACACAAGAGTCCTGTGAAAAGCCCAGGCCATGCCGGCTTACAAAGCTCCTGGGTCTGCCTGACATTATGGAGAGCTCACACATGTGGGTAGAACACCCTATCTACCCCCCCACCTTCTCAGTTCCCCAGAAACAGTGGATGGGAACTTCCCACTCAGGGTCGAGACACCCCAATGTTTCAGATTCTGTTGAATAGGCATTCCTTCCCATGCTTTGTTAAGTCTAAATAAAGACATATATGAAGACATATGCCAAGAAAAACGGGGAGGGAATGGCAGAATGGAGCGCCAGTGAGAAATGCAGTATGTGGTGGGTAAACGCATTGATTTCTCAAAGGGAGACTCAGCAGGCTGGGCGGGCAGCAAGTCATTTCTCGGAAAGCTAGAACTGCTGTCTGCGATTCTGCTATTGGAGTGGAGCTGGGAGGGAGTCAAACTGTGAAGCAAGGAGCCGGAAGACAGGTCTTAGACTCTTCTCTTAAATGAGAAGCAAAAATACTCCAGCAAATCCAACTAATTAAGAGGGGATCTTCAGTCTGTGCAAGCAGTTCTCAGTGGAATTCTGAATCTGACGAACCCCACATTCCAAAAAATAATAACTCACTGTCACTGTTTTAATTTAATGACCCTGTAGGGACACATAGGGTTTCTGAGACTAAATCTTTCTGGGAGCTGACAGCCTCATCTTTCTCGGGAGGAGTGGTCGATGGGTTTGAACCACCAATCCTACGGTCAGCAGCCCTACTCATAACCTGAATTTAGCCTGAAGAAGCTAGGAATAAAGACTTCTTAGGAAGCAAAGGAACCCTTTGCTGAGAAGGAAAATGTGGAGGCAAGATCTGCTGTCTTTTTTTTTAAAAACCTTTTGTTGTCAACTGGGTGAAGGTTTATAGAGCAGACACATTTTGTTTGATGACATTGATTGCAATCCTCACAATGTAACATCTCTGAGCCCACTTCCTCCCTGTGCTTCCTGTCTCCACTCCTCCTTCTTTCCTAACTCTTTTGAGTTTTGTCCGTGGACAAATGCTGCCTGTAAAACAAAACAAAACAAATCTCAAATGCTTCATGGTTCTAAGGTGTCTACACCTCCCTGCGTGTGTTCCCCTTATAGACCTTGAAGGGTAACTGAAGGCTACAGTTTCAGGGGTCCACCAGTCTCTATCCCACCAGTAAACCTGGTGACTGGCAGTTCTAGAAAGGGTAACCAGGACTCAGCAGCAGTGAGTTCTTGGAAGACAAGCTCCCAGGATCTGTGGCTCACGGTGGAGAAACAACACCTACCGGGCTAGAAGGTGGTAAGCAGCCAAGGGAAGCAGCCGGAAGCATCTTGCAGATCAAACGAACCAACTGGCAGGAGACTGTGTCCAGGCTAGGCCCCGGGGGTTCATGAGCAGTTCTTACGGGGGCTAGTGAGAGCTAAGGTTTAGTTACAAGTTATTATTGATGACGAAGTTTAAATAGAACAAAAGTCCCAGCCGTACCCAGGCATCTGTATTTCTTTATATGGTAATCCAGACTCAAAATGTTTATAATTAATAATCGGGTAAGCTAAACAATACTTACACTGTTATTTTAATACCGTGTATTTTCATTGAAAAAGCATGGGACTAACAACAAGGCCATGTCTGGCCTGGTCTTCAGGGGTAGGGGTTCAAGGCTCACCACATCATCACACCATGTCCAGAGCACTACAGGGCCCCCCAGGATGATTCCTGACACCTTTGAGGGAAAAAGCCAGGCCTCATCAAACCAAACTGGAAATGCTACCTTCAAATTAGCCATTTTAATCTTGGATGGGTCTTGATGCAACAGATTTCTGAAAGGGGCAGGCACTTGGTACACCGTGCCTCTTTCGGTTTGCCCTTCAGTGGAGGCAGGGTGGGTGTCTCAGGGGAGAAACCCTCCCCTCCAGAAAACAACCAAGGTGGGTGGCGCCTCTACTCTGCAGCCAGGCCTTGCAATCCAAGCTCCTGGTCTGGGTCTGGTGGGACCAGAGCTGTGAAGAAATGTGCCCAAGGTCACACAGCTAGCAAGGCCTGGCTGAGCCCATTGCGCATTCAGCCCAGAGAACAGAGGCTGCTGTGTGCACACACGGGCTCTGTGTTGCGGTTGAAAAGGCCCTTCAGTGGGCCGGGGCCAGGACTCCACGGCTCTGGCTCAGGCACTCCATGAGTTGCCCGGCTCCGTGCTGAGCAAGTCAAGAGGAGGTGAGAAAGTCAAACAGACCTTCAATGCTGCTTCCCGGGAGTCCCAAAGTGAGGGAGTCCCGAGACACTGCTGTTTACCCAGATTTGGGGTTTCACTTGACAAAACAGATTCTTGGTCTTACAACGGGTGATCTAATAGCAACCACCCCGCCTGGCCAGGGATCCGCTTCTCAGGACCAGTGACTATCCCAAAGCCCTTGGCTTCCTTTCTCACCGTTCCCCTCTCGAAATGTGCCTGCTTCTTCAGACATTACTGTCTTTACCATCCTGTTCCCTGCCTGCAGACCTACCTCTTACTCTTATCCCTTTGCCATCTCTAGGCGTAACTTGGTCCTGGCCCCACTTTGAAATCTGCTCCCAGCGCCACTTTCTAGCTAAATCCCCGAGGCCCCTGGAGGTCAGCCTGAACTGGGGTCTGAGTGGACAGGGATGCTGCTTTCTCTGTCCCGGCTCACATTCCTCTGTCTGTCCTCAGGGTAGTTTGTTCGCGTGCCCTGGGTTGAGAGCGTGTGCTAGACCTACCCTGCTCTCTGGAGTTGGAGGGTGTCTCTGAGGCCATTAGGACGTCTGCATCTTCACACTTGCGTTTACCAAAGAATCCTTTTCTCATCCTGGCCAAGCAGAGGCTGCGTGCTTATGTGTGCTAACTCACCCACTCTTCACAACAGCCGGTTTCTGACCTTGGTTTTCTCAAGGAGAAGAGACAGGCACGCACTATGTAACCCACTCCACCGAGTTAGTTTCTGAGACTGTAAATCTTCATGGGAACAGACTGCCTCATATTTCTCCTGGGGAACAGCGGGTGAGTTTGAACTGCTGACCTGTGATTAGCAGGCCAAAGCTTAGTCCACTACACCACCAGGGTTGTTTCTGTTAAGTGCCATCAAGCCGGTCCCGACACATAGCGATTCTGTATAGGGTTTCCAAGGAGCAGCTGGTGAGCTTGAACTGCCGACCTTGAAGTTCAAACCAACTTAGCAGTCCAGCACATTAACCCATAGTGCCTGCCACACCAGGACTCCTAGAAGCTGGCACAGAAAGGGCTTTTTGCCATGGACTCATGGCTATGCGTGGACACTAGGGCCAGTCTGCGCACCCATTTCTGACTCTGCCTTCTGCACACTTCCTGGTCCCTTCATGGTGCAGTGGGCCATGGGACCAGCTCTGGACAGAGGGGATGGAGACGTCTTACGGCCTGTCCCCTCTGCTCCAGAAACTGTGGCAGCTCAGATGGCAGCTGTCCCACCAGCCTGGATTCTGGATGAGGAGATGATCCCTGGTAGAGCTGTGCAGACATGCAGCATGAGCAAGAAATCTACAAGATGCCATGGTTACCACTGGGGTGGTCCGCGGGTGAAGCGGGCAGTGCACGCAGCAGACCGAGCAGGACAGCTCTGTTGAGACCCGACCTCTCTGTAGGAGAGGGGCCACCTCGAAGTCACCCGCAGAAGGCAGGGTCCCTGGTGATGGCAGGCAGTCAGGCTTCCAGACCACAGCTCTTTCCAGCTTACCTGGAATCTCAAGACCAAAGGGCTTATGTATTGTCCTAGGAAAGAATGCCAGGCCAGACTGACGCTTTCCTGCGGGCAGCCCTCTCTGCTTAGAAGGGGCTGTAGGTCATGACTTCAAGAGGACAGTGTGAGCAGTATCTGGGAGACCCATAGGAGGGCCTTGTAGGCCCCATCACCTGAAGCGTGAAATCAGTGGAACCTCTCACCACCAACAACCACTATGTTTCTCTTCATCCTGGCCTGTTGACCTGCTCTGCCTGCCGGTCCCAGAGAGAGGGTGCGGTGGAGGCTCCCTCAGATCGCAATGAGGGTATCAAGATACTAGAATCTTCTGGGTCTCCCTTGTGTGTCTGCCACACACACACACTCACACTCACAAGGCCATCAGAGCCAGTTTAGAAGGCAAATAAAGGCACCATTCTCTGTGACCCGGGACTATCCTGCCGTCCCCCAATCCAGCTTGGAAAATGAGGGTTCTCTGCCACGAGGAAATGGAAGAGTGTGCTCTCAATTTGAAGGCAGGTTCCAAAGCAGAGTCTTGGGTGTATTTCTAGACATTGCCAGTGAGCCCAGCCTGCGCTCCTGTGGGTGTCCTCGTGTGGGAGCTACCCTCCCAGTGAGACTATGCCGCCCCTGTCCTGTCCCCTCACTCACTCCTCCCCCTGCCTGCATTCGGTGGCCTTGCCTTTTCACTAGTTGCTTCATACGTGGGCACGTACTTCTCCTGGTAGACCAGGCATCGGGTGTTAGAGGCTGCCTGTTAATTCACTGCTCCCAGGATGCCCAACACAGTGGCCCCTGGAGAGGCCTCTGGACCGCCCCAGATGGTCAAGGGGGACACCCCCAGGGTTACCCTAGGTCTAATCCTCCAGGTCCCACTGCTGAAGCCCTTTATGAAGCAATGTATACAGAGAGCAGAGGGTGTTTATTGAGGGCAGGCCATGGGTAGCGGGAGGAAGCTGAGTCTTCATCCGGAGTTGGAGGGTGTAGCTGCTGCTGGTCCCTTTACTGCCATTAGCTGGTGGGCCAGACCCCAACCACCACAATAGCCACGAGTAGCAACAAAATCACCATAATCATCCCTGAAAAACAGAAGCAGAAAAATCTCTTTCATGATTCAGACCTGAAGATTCCCCCACACCCTGCCTCTGTGTGTCTGTGGAGAAGTGGGCCGTGCAGCTCGCCCACATCCATGTCCTCTGAGGACGATCGGCTAGGGTGGTGAGTGGGAGGGGAGTAGTGGTCAACAGTCGGAAGACGCCCATCCCCTCCAGGGGTGGCTCCAGCAGTGCCTAAAGTCCTTGCTGCAAGATTGGGGTTGGGGTGGTTCTGCACTGATGAAGCTCTGACAAAGCGAAGGACTATAGAGTTTACAGAACCCCCAAAACCAAGGACCAAACCTTCACATAGATTCCAACACACAGCGACCCTACAGAACAGACTAGAACAGCCCGGTTGGGTTTTTGAGGCTGTAACTCTTGTTGGGATCAGATTGCCTCATTTTTCTTCAACGGAACGACTGGTGGGTTTGAATCTCGACCTTTTGGTTGGCAGCACAAGACTTACTAATTCACTGAGCCACCAAAACATCAATTCTAGAATCCGTTTAGGCTTTGTCCACCTTTGCTTCTTGACTCCAAGACATCACCCTTAGCTTATACTTAGCTTATACTTAGCTTATACTTAGCTTATACTTAGCTTATACTTAGCTTATACTTAGCTCATACCCCCAGTGGAGGGATTTTTTTCTTCCTGTTTTGTTGTTGTTGTTGTTGCATTGGTATTTTCCAGTTTTAGTTCCTAAAATGTTTGGCAGGTAAACACCAAAGCAAGCGTCAACTCTTCCCGCCAGTCTGCTCTCTGAGTCCAACACCGTCTCACATCCTCAGGGTGGCGCTGATGAGTCAAAAGCCCAAGAGAACACAGCCCCTCAGTCAGTTAGTGCCGGGTCTTCCACATTCCCTCACCCAGTACCACGTGATGCACCCACGCACACGAGAAGCATTGGTTATTCCACGGTAGAATCAACGGCTTCCATGTGGGAGCCTCAGACTTTGCTCCTAGTCAATGTAGTTCACATACAACCAGCACCCACACTGTCAGCAGACTCCTGCGTGTGGCGTGATGCTCTGCAGGTGTCAGCAGAGTGTCCAGACTAAGAGGAACTAGGAAGAGAGTCCTGGTGACCTACTGCTGAAGTTCAGTCAGTGAAAACCGTATGGGTCACAGTGGTCCAATGCCATTGTGCATGGAGTCTCCGTGAGTTGGGGCTGACTGGATGGCAGCTAACGGCAACAGACACCAGAGACAAGTGTAGTTATAAGGCAAAGAGTCAGAGGCCACATTAGTGCAAATTAAGCGCTCACAGACATCTGCATACTGAAGAATCCCTGGGCTACAGAGGGCCCAGGATGGAGGTGAGGAGCAGATGAGATAAAGGAAATGAAAATGCTTCCTAAGGTGACAGGTGGTACAGATGCAAAGGGTCACATTGTTTAGTCACCAGGAGAGCTTGCCTCAGACAGAGGAGCAGTTTCAGGGAAAGGTCAGGATCTGAGCAGATCAACTCTAATTCCCTTTCAGGAAGGAGGCTGTGGGTTGCATGCCAGCTGCTACACATTAGTTCCTCCGGTCCCTCTCTGCCATCAGGGTTGAGGAGGTGGTGGGCAGCCCCCGGCCCGCCCACAATGAGAAGAGCTTCCTCCCATGCGGTCCCTCAGGGCACCAATGCATCAGTGCTGGCAGTCTGCACCAACGTTTCCTATCGTGAACCAGTCTCCTCCCTTTGGTCAAGCCCCATGGACTTCTCAGGCGCAGGCGAAGCTGATCCCTTCCTCACCAGGAATCCTGGCTCCTTCCCTGAGCTCCAGCCACATGACTAAGTTGTCCTGTCCACTTGGCCATTGTCGTTGACCATCTTAGACTGTCAGGTTTTATACGTATTTTAAAAAGTTCAATCAGAAAGCAGAAAATAAAATACCCTCTACTGGCTCTGTAAGGTAAATACTGGACTGTGAACCACAAGGTTGGCGGTTCAAGCCCACCATCCGCTCTGTCAGAGAAAGATGAGGCTTTCTGCTCCCACAAAGATTTACAGCCTCGAAACCCTATACAGAATCGTTATGAGTTGGAACCTGACTGCATGCCAATCTCGCAGTGAGAGGCAGCCTCACCTGGCCCTCATCCAATCTGCCAGCTGTGTCTCAGTTTCAGAAAGACCTATCCAGGTACCAGATCAAAAAACGCCTCTCAAACACCTCCTATACCTCTTTCCGCTTAATATTTTATCCTTAGGGCATATCTCTAACACTCTGGTGGTATTGGTGTACCCTAGAATTGGTTCTGACTCATATCGACCCTACATAGTGTTTCTGAGGCTGTAAATCTTTATGGGAGCAGAAAACCTCATCGTTCTCCTGCAGACCCACTGGTAGATTCGAACTGCTGATCTTCTGGTTGGCAGCCCGGCTAGTAATCCACTACTCTACCAGGGCTCCTTCACTAACATGCTAAGTACTTTTAATTTCTTTATCTTATTAGCTACAGCTGGACTCTAGAGAGACAATGGCCACACAAGGCTATTTAAATTTATTCAAATTAAATTAAATTGAAAACTCAGCTTCTCAGTGGCAGGCACCATATTCAAGTGCTTAATAGCCACATGTGGCTGAAGGTCATTCGCTGGTCTGGTCAGAGACTACTGAGAATATTCCCATTGGTGCAGACGGTGCTGTTGGGCAGCACTGATGTAGATGTGGGGTCTGGGCTATTTCCTTACTGTTGTCTGCTACCTTGCCATGCCTGGCACACAGGAAAGAGACTCCACACAGATTTGCTGACTGCATGAATGAATGGCTGCCCGCACTCTAATTTGGATCATTTCTAGGATTTCTGTGTTTCCTTCCCCTTGAGTTGGTTTTATTGTTTGTTTTTCTAGGACACTGCCCATTTTGTCCTCTGACTATTCAGACTTATTGGTATAAAACTGTCTATTACATTCTCTTGTGATTGAAAACCATTCCTCTTTTCATTTCTAGCATCAGTGACTTGTGCCTTCTCTTTCTCATGACCCTGCTTGCTTACCAAAGGCATATGTCTGTTTTTATTTACCTTTTCCAAGAATGAATGTTATCTCTGTGAATCATATCTCTATTTTCTGTCTTATTAATGTCTGCTTTTTATTTTATTAATTCTACTCATAGGTTTACTGTAGTGTTTTTTTTCTCTACCTTCTGAATTGGAACTTAGCTCATTCATTTTCCATCTTTCTCCTAAATATTATCTTCTAGGACTGTATGTTTTGATATGGAACAGCGCCAGTGTTGTTAATTTCTAAACATGAAATATTTTTTTTAAATGTTCAATGATGATTGTTCCTTTGGCCAGTTAATTATTTAGAAGTGTGTTTTCAAATTTTCAGTGATACTAAAACATGCTTATCAGTGCAGTGAATTACTTCAGGGGGCTTAATCTTTGTAAGTCCCACCAAAGGACGTTTCCTGATGTGTCTGAGTAAGAAGATGCGGCTAAGATAGGATGATATGATTCAGCTGTGCCTTTTAACAGCGTTAACGCTATTATAAAAAGTTGGTACTCTAACGTGGATTTCAAATATCTCAAAAGCAGGGGGTGGGGTGGATCTCACTATCATCTAAGGAGACAAACCAGGAGTGGAGCAAGTCCTTTGGACCCAGGGATCCCTGCTCATTGAACCTCCTCAGCCCTGGGACAGAAAGCTGTGTCACCGGAGGAGGAGGGGCAGGGGAGCAGCAGCAGAGGCAAGAACCAGAGAACCAGACAGAGCAGTGGGCTCCTCAGCCCACAGAGCAAGTGAAACTAAGAGACTTTGGGCAGGAAGCTTGTTTGCAGACTGGGTGCCTGCAGGCACTCAATTGGAAGAGCTAGGTTTGCTGGCCCAGTGAGCTTCGGAGTATGGTGGAGTGGTGCACCCTGTGAGCAGTTATCAGCAGTCCTATGAGAGCTTTGTAATATTGGCCCAACAGAGCGAGGCCTAAGCCTGACTGTGGGCATGCCTAAGGAAATGCTGTCAGAACAATTTCTGACCCATATTGTAACCTGTTAACATCTCTAATAAATCCCGTAACTGTGAGTATGTGTCTGAGTTCTGTGTGGCTGCTGCAATGAATCATCGAACTCAGCTGAGCAAAGTTGGGCTGTGTGAGGTATGGTTTAGTGTTCATTTAAAATGCAACCTGGTAATTATTTAGTAGTACGTTTTAAAATTTGCAATTGTATTAAAACATACTTATCAAAATATCTTTTTAAATTCTGAGTATAATGCATGTTATACTTTGATGTGGAAACATTTGTGATTTTCACTAGTGACAGCCGTGAGTACTCACGTGTATCACTGCTATTATGACTCATTGGTTACATTTGTCAATGAAGAGAATGCTCACTCTCAGAGGTCAAAACAAAACAACAAACAAAACCCTGTTGCCCTCCAGTGGACCCCGACCTATATATAGGAAGCCGATAGGTCAGAGTAGAACTGCCCCATCCGGCTTCCAAGGATGTTATCGTTATGAAAGCAGACTGTCACGTCTCTGTCCCACAGAGCGGCTGGTGAGCTCAAACCACCAACCTTTTGACCGGCAGTCAGCTGCTTTAAACACTGTATCACCAGGGCTCCTTCGTTAGAGGTTAATGCAAATGAAAAATGCACTGCCTTTCCCATCCAAGTTCATGAACTCTCTGAATTCTACCCACCGGTCCCCAGAGTTCACGGAGGTCTGGTAGTGGTGTGAACTTTAAACCCTGGGCCACATGAAGCGCGGCATGCCCGTGGTTGTGAGAACTGGGAAAAGGCTTACATAAACATGTCAAGTTGCCCTGTCATCTCCCTGTGATGGTGGGTGAATTTTCTCTCATACACATTCTTACCCTGAGGATACAAGCATGGAGAGCCCCGCTCTTAGGGCCCTTTGCTAAGGGGTTTCTCCTGGCTTCCTAAAGACAGAAACCCAAGTCTCTGTATCAAGGGTCAGCAAACTATGGCCCAGGTGCCATATCTGACTTCTGGTCTGTTTTTAATACAGCTCATGAGCTTAGGATTTTTTTACGTTTCTGGTGTTGTTGTTGTTAAGTACCACGGAGTCAGTTCCAACTCATAGTGACCCTGCAGGGTTTCCGAGGCTGCAAATCTTTACGGGAGCTGAAAGCCTCATCTTTCTCTTGTGAAACAGCTGGTAGTTTTGAACTGCCGATCTTGAGGTTAGCAGCCCGATTCTTAATTACTACGCTACCAGAGCTCCTTCTTGTTGTAAATGCCGTCAAATCGGTTCCAGCTCATAGCAATCTTGTATAGGGGTTTCCGAGGAGTGGCTGTTGAGTTTGAACTGTTGACCCTGCAGTTCAAGTTGACCTTGTGGTCCAGTGCTTTATCCTACAGCATCACACAAAGAACAGGTACCAGGAGTGGCCTTCAAAGGCTAAACCGTTACCACCCGGCCCTTAACAGCGCAGGCCTGTCCAGCCTGGTGCTACATCGTGACTGGTCATGGCCCAATCGTGGCTTCCTTGTGTTTGCTCATTTACTGCTAAATTTCCAATTCTCCCAACATTTCTCATCCTTCCTTGCAAATTCAGCTATGCATTAGCAATGTCGGGGAATGAAGTGTTCTATCCAGCTTTCAAGATGTTTGTGGCAAGGTTAGTATGTGTGTGTTCGTTCATCTTGTCGCCAGAACCAGAAGAATGAACACGTCCTTTTCAAACAGTTCAGCCGAACAGCCTCATGGTGACCCAAAGCTTCCCCTGGGCAGCAGTCCCACTGATTCTTGGGCCTTCTGCCACCTACGTGATGTTTGCGTGAAGACTTGTTCTTGGCTGGGGTGGAGGGCTTAGGTGAGGCAGAATCAGGAGAAGATAAAGGTAATGGGAGAAACACAGATGGCGAAGGAGCATTAATGGCACCCCAGAGCCTGGGCTTACCCCACAGGCAACAGGAAGGAGCTGACTTTCTAAGAAAACAAGGGAGGTGATGAGTGGTATTTGAGGACAAAGTACAAGGAAGGGAGCTTCAGAAAATTCGTGGAAAGATGGAATTGAAAGCCAGTGGAATTTGTCCAGGAACTTTCTGAAGCCCCGTTGCACTGTTACTGTAGCTCAGGCTGGACCCTAGTGCGGAGAGTACTAGAGGTCAAGAAGCTCTCTCTACAGGGCCCTGGACCAACGGGCTTCAGTCAGTCAGATGCCTGACTCTGAGGGCCTGGACTGGGAGAGTGAAACAAGGAATGGCCAGGAACAAATGATTTTTTTAAAGCATGCCCTTGCATTTTCACATCAAGATGATGGAAACAAAGAAATCAGGAACAACTCAGTAGGAAGAGAAAACAAAACACAGTCAAAGCCCCATACGTCCAGTTTTAGTTTATCCATGTGAAGCTTGAGATTCAAGGGACGAGGGCTCAAGGATTATTTGTTACCACCTACTCCTACATGGAAGGAGCTCTGGTAGTGTAGTGGGTATGAATTGGGCTGCTAATCTCACGGTCAGCAGTTCGAAACTACCAGCTGTTCCAAGGGAGAAAGATGAGGCTTTCTGCTCCCATAAGGTTTACAGCATCAGAAACCCTATACATGGTCACTATTAGTTGGAACCGACTCCACAGCATATACCAACAACAACAACAACAACTCCTACATGGACTACTGCCAAGACCTGCTTACTCTCCTACAGAGGCCTCCCGTAACTCACTCTCCACGGATTACCTGGAGTAATCTTTTGAGATGGGAGTAATGGTAGATTAGGGATAGAATTCTTGCTTTCCACGTGGAAGCCCTAGGTTCAGTTCCTGGCCAACTTACCTCATGAGCAGTGACCACCCACCCGTCTGTCAGTGGAGGCTTGTGTGTTGCTATGATGTGGAACAGGTTTCAGGGGGAGCTCCCAGACTACAAAGCACTAGGAAGAAAGGTCTGATAATCTACCGAAAATCACAATGGTTGGATCTGGCAAAGGGCCTGGTAGCATCTCGTTCTGTTGCACCTGGGGTCTCTGTGATTGGAAGGCCAACCAATGGCAGCTAACAACAACCATCTTTTCAAAGTGTACATAATACTTTGTTGCTGGAAACTCTGGGATGACTTCAATGGAAATTCAAACTCTCTATGGTAGCGTAGTGGTTACGAATCGGGCTGCGAACCTTAAGGTCAGCGGTTCGAAACTACCAGCCGCTCCGCGGGAGAAAGATGAGGCTTTCTACTCCCGTAAAGATTTACACCCTCGAAAACCCTATACAGGGTCGCTATGGGTCAGAACCGACTCAATGGCACTTAACAACAACAACAATGGTGGTCTCGAAGGCCCTGTAGAGCCTGGCCCCTGCCAGTGTCCGTAGCCAGAACCTTCTGTGTCCTGTGCTCTAGCCATCCTGGCTTCTGTTCCTCAAGCACACCTTGCTCCTCCCCACCTCCTGGCTCTCACACTTGTTGCCTTTCTGTGCAGAGCGGGTTCTTCTCTCTTGGCCTAGTTAATATTCTCACACGTCCATCAATGCTCGGTACCAAGGAACTCCTTCCTGACCTCCCTCCGTCCCCTTGACTTTGCCCTCAATAAGTCCTCACGGATGCGCTTTGCTAACCCCCCGTGTGTCTCTTCCATCAGCAGGGGGGCTTCAGTGGAGGGACTGGACCAGTCTTATTCTCCACCTTATCCCTAGGACCTAGAATCCAGCTGGGCACACAAGAGGCCCCACCATTTGTTTTGGAATAAATGGGTTGACTACTTGGAAAAACAAGAGAAGCCAACAAGAAAGACACAAAGAATCGTCAACAGGGAGAAAGAGTCTGAGAAAACGTGTCAAGGAGGCTAAGGAAAGAGACAATTCAAAGAGTGGCCAAATCACCCAATATTGCCGAAAACCCGATGGAATGAGGGCAGAGACGAGCCCCTGGGTTGGGGGAGCCTTTTAATAGTACAGTGTTAGCAGAATCGTGGGTGGGCTCACTGGGAGCTCTATAAATGTAGCAATTATTTTATAGCTTCTAATTCTTCTATCTGAGACTACAAGCTATTCCAATTCTGCCGGAAACAACAAAAACTGTTGCTGTATGGTTGGTTCCTACTCATGGTGACGTCATGCGTAGAATTGTACTCCATGGGGTATACAATGGCTGATGTTCCAGAAGCAGGTAGCAGACCCTGTCTCTTGGACTTGAACCTCTAACCTTTCAGTTAGCAGCTGAGCACATTGATCGTCTGCACCACCTAGGGGCTCCCTCATCTTGCCATAGTAAAAGTCAAGGTGGGACTTGAAAAATGAAAACACAGTTCAGCTATGACATCTGAGATACTAACTTGATAATACATGATGAACTGTGTTCTTTTTTGTCCAAAGATGAAAAGTGGGGCTTTAAGAGCAACGACAAATATGACTTCTACATTCTAAAACCTTTCAGAGCAAACAGGGGTCCTTTGGGTAGGAAAATTTCAACAGGTTTAAGTAAACTGGTATGCACTGAGGGTTCAGTGACAAAGTCATTTTCTGATGGCAAGGGATGGTGATAAGCAAAACTCAACTGCCGCCCTCTGGATTCTTTGTGTCAGAGAGAAGGTGTTTACATACCTTATCGCTGCAATCCTTTCTTTTGAAGAAGTGTGGCTTTCTTGGAATGTGATCCCAGCCCTGGCACCTTGCCTGAATGGAGTTCCTATCGTCTGAAGGATGCTTAAGAATGAGTAACCAAGGATTGCTGGAAACCAGGGATGGCTGTGTTACACCACGTACTGATATTCACACAGACAGACTTTGTACAAGTGCTAAGGGTATATCACCTTGCTTAATGCTCCCCAACAAAATACTCCCGGCTCTGGTTTACCAGTGGCATCACTAAGGAGCTGTAAACCACATCGGGTGGCATTGTCAGAAGAGGTGGAGAACAAGCTAACTGCCTATAAAGTGTTTGTGGATTATTTCAACAGGAATTAGTTATTTCTTTAAATAAAAACATCCCTGGAGTTAGGACAACAAAATATTTCTCGTAAACCCAGCTCACAGGTGTTAATACACCTACAAGATCAAAACTACCTATAAGACTAAAACTCTCTGAAAGGTCGGTATAAACCGCAAGGTGGCAGTTCAAACCCACCAGCTGCTCCTTGGAAACCCTATACAGGGTCGCTATGAGTAGGAATAGACTCCATGGCACTAAACAACAACAAAATGGGCTCTGGAGTCCTGGCACTGTAGGATAAACCCTGGACCCAAGGTCAATTTGAACTGCAAAGTTGGTGGTTCAAATTCACCAGCCACTCCTCAGAAAACCCAATACAGGGTCGCTATGAGTCGGAACTGACTCGACAGTACTGACCAACAACTGTGCTCCTACCAGAGCTGTCCCCGTTACGTAATTACAATGATGCTTCCACGCGGCAGTGTCTGTACACACTCAGGCTGACGTTTTCGCCGCCGCTGCTGTTCATGTAGTCAGTGATTTTCCTAGCGTCTTAGCTATATTGTGTTTGTACCTATATCAGAACTGTTTTTAAGGAAGGAGTAGTCATTAAAGAAAAAAGAGCCCCTCCACCCCCCACCCCCAATCACTGCTGCCAAGAGGATTCTGAGTCCCAGAAACTGTGGCACTGCTTCACTGGGGCTCTGAGGTGGGAAAGCTTTATGGAAACAGACAGCCTCATCTGTCTCCCGCAGAGTGGTGGGTTCAAACCAATGACTTCTTGGTTAGCAGCCCACTGTGCTTAACCCATGATGCCACCAGGGCCCCTTAATAAAGGAAATGGAGATACATTTTTTAACAATGCTTCTGCTCAGTTACTAACAATGTTGTAATTTCACGTAGAAAGATTTTTACCAAACAATTTTTGTTGTTAGTATTCATACAATGTGAGCGTGGGACTGCTAACCTCAAGGTTGGCAGTTCAAACCCACCCACAACACCTTGGATACCCTATACAGGGTTGCTATGAGGAGGAACCTACTCGACAGCGCTTTTCCCTACATTCTTCTCTCGCGCACACGCTCTCTTCTTCTTGCTCTTTCTCTGCTTCTTCCTACCTTCCCTCAACTTTTTATGATGGAAAAATCTAAACATACAAAAGTCAGATTTGTATAATGAATGGTGTACAAGCACTCAGCTATAATGATTACTAGTTCATGGCCTATCTTGTTTTACCCCTTCCCCATCCTCAGCATATTATTCTGAAGCAAATCCCAGACATATTTCACCTGCAAATGGTTCAGCGAGTATCACTAAGAGACAACAACCACCCAAAAAAATCAAGCCAGTTGCTATCAAGTTGATCCCAATTCATGGTGATTCCATGTGGATCTGAGTAGAGCTGTGTGTTTGATGGCTGTAATCTTTGGGAAATACACCACCAGGCCTTTCATCTGAATGAACCTGAACTGACAAGCTGTTGGTTAATAGCCTACTGATGAACCATTTGTTCCAACCAGGGACAAACACTAAAAGGTCAGGCACCATTAAAATATCCACCACCACCCCTTCCAACGCATATGTCGTACACATCAAGTAGCCATATGGGGTTTGCTACTTCCTGAAGACAGAGCCAAGGATGAGTCTTTCACTGAGACATAGGCCAGTGGTTCTAGCCTAGTGGAGGCAGGCGACCCTCCTGGCGGGCTGACACAGAGAGAATCTGAATAGTATGCAGTCACATGTGAAGGGCAGAATTTATTTTTTTTTCTGCCTCAGAATAGTGCTTAAGCCTCAGGGGGGGCTAGTCATCCATCCCCAGCGAAGGAAATGTTTGACATTTCAGAACGAGGAAAGACAGTTGAACTTCTGGCAAGGGGCCAACTTCATAGACAATGGATGCTCTTTGCCCCCCAGCCCAAGCACAAAAACACCTGGCAGGGGCCCCTGACAACGGGCTAGTTTCCTCTGAGGTCCACTCAACTCTGTGCACTGGCCCTATGGGCACCTGGAAAGGTGGATTTTTCCCTTCCAGTAGCCAAGTGTCCCCCTCTCCAGGGCAGGAAGGTGATGCCAGGGTTTCAAGAGCGGAAAAAAATGTCCGTTTCCTTTGGTCAGTTGACCAGATGAATATTACTCAACCACTTATACTATTTACAAATCCAGCTCATAGCAATTAAAAAAAGATGTAAGAAAATAAACTCCTTCTCAAACTGGGAAAACGAAATTAAACGCAGTCTCTCAGGAACAGTGTTGTATTTTCTGAAGCTTATTCATCTGGATTCATGGTTCCGGTTTTCTTCTATTCCAGTGAAACACTGGAAACCGGCAAATTATGGAAGGTGTACTGCCAACACCTCTGCCACAGTTGAGTCTGGGTAACGGCTCTTAGGACTAACTGACATACGAGGAGAAAGAGGGTGAGGATGAAGAAACGGAGAGAAATAACGGGGTCTGGATGCCCTGAAAGAGAGAGCCACCTCTCCTTCTTAGCTGTGGCGCTGTGGGTTAATGCGCCAGACTGCAATGTGGGAAAGACAATCACGGCAGAAGAAGAGAGGATGGGGGGAGTGCTGTGATGGGAACTGAGAAGATATGAGGCCAATTTGATCTAAAAGTGTTTTTATCTGATTTTGTTTAATCTACCCCCCTGTCCAAAGAAACAAAACAAAATAAAAAGAAGCCTACATAAAAACAAAAGCCAAACCAGTTGACACCAGCTGTTTTTTTCAGGGAGGAGATCACCAGGCCTTTCTTCTGAGGTACATCTTGTTAGCAGCTGAATATGTAACTGGAACACCCAGGGATTCCCAAGGAAAGCCATGTTGGCTGCCTGTTACTGTTGGCTGTATTGAACGCAAATACCAATCCCCTTGACCTCACACTAGGAGAGTCAGGACCAATAGGCCATACCCAGGCAGCTCATAACCTCTAAAGATCAACAGAGGACATTTATGAAAGACTCATGTAGGTTTCTTCTTTTTTTTTTTTTTTTTTCCAAGTTTGTTCATCAGTAAGTGACATTTGCTCATGAATTAACCAGTCGGCTCTCATTGATCAAACAACTTTTTGTAGGAGGCGCCTCAGTTGAGGCAGGGAATAAGCAGGAGAAAAGACAAAAATGGGAATATTTGTTTTCCAAAGTTCATGTAAATGTTCTCTTTAATCCCAATACTGGGCAAACAAGCTCAGAAAGAGTGAACATATTTACATTTTGATTTTCTGATTGAATGCTAAGAGAACTGCAGTTACCCAGGAGGCCACTGTTCCACCAAGACCTGCCCACGCTGAAGCTGTGTTGGCTTTTGCCCGTTGACCACGGGGTGTGGGCACTGGCTGCCTGGGTGGAGGAACTTGGGGTGAGGTGGGGTGAGAGTAGCCTCCCCTCCTTGGGACAACCTCCTATCTCAGGGACCAAACCTCAAAAGCTCAGCTCAAATTCCACTCCTGCCCTTCCCTGAAGGCCACAGGTGGCTCCACCAACAGGAATCACATAGTCTGATGTGGCCCGAGAGAACTGAATTCTACCCGCCACTCACTACCGATGAGATAATAGCAAAGTCTCTTCATTCTCTATGTTCTAGTCTACCATTTGGAAAACAAGACTTAAAATACTGGCAGTCACTAGCCTGTTGTGAAGACCAGATATGCTGAAGTATATAAAACTCGTGGTGTTCCTAGGTGGTACAAATGATAATGCACTTGGCTGCTACGCAAAAGGCAGATGTTTCCAGTTCACCCAGAGGTACCTCATTAGAAGAGCTTGGTGATCTACCTCCAAAAATATCAGTCACTGGGAACCCTAAGGAGTATAGTTCTTTTCTCACATACATGGGCTTGCCTTGAGGACTTTTTATTATTATTAATTATTATGTTGTTGTTAAGTGCCGTCAAATTGGTTCTGACTCATAGCGACCCTGTATAGGGTTTCCAAGGAGCGCCTGGTAAGTTTGAAGCACTGACCTTGTGGTTCAAACCGACCTGGTAGTCCAGTGCATGAACCCACAGCAGGGCTCCATTATTATTATGATGATGATATATAAGACATCCAGAGCCTAGCTGGCCCTCAGTAACTGGTAACTATGACCCTAACCATCATTACTGCTTGTAGAACTCACATTTTCACAATGGTGTTTGTGTATGGCCGAGGTTCCATAAAGGTTCTGGAGAAAGCTCGTCACAGGTTCACAACAGATATAAAACATCACTTGCTCCAAACTAGTGGGGAGAGGACCAAAACCAGGGCAACACCTGGGTGGTATAAATGAAGCCGCGAGGCCAGTTCTCACCGAGGCCCGGTGCTGGTGATGAGGCATCCAGGAAAAGGCTGGAAGCTCTCGGTGGAAGGCTTGGCAGCATCTGCCGGAGTCGTTAGCCACAGGAAGGGCTAACTTCTGGATGCAGTCAACAGGCAAGTCTCACACCACCGAGTGGACACCAGGTGAGGAGAGCTGTGAAAACCGGCATGTGAAAGGTCTTTGAGGAAGCGGGGGTCAGAGAGGGGGTATGCACTCAGGATGGGGTCATGGGAAGGAGGAGGGATGGTTGCAGCCCGGTGTTATGAGCAGAGAGCATCCATGTTAATAGGAACACATGAACAGCAGCGATAATCGTCATAGAAGCCGGACAGGGAACAGTGTGAAAAAGGACAGTTAGTGGCTGAAAGTCTGCCGTCATTCTCATGGTCAGGCCCAACAAGTCCCCCACCAGTTCACAGGATGAAAACAGAGGCTCTGAGACAAAGCAGTAGACCCTTGTGAAGCCAGAAACGAGTTCTCCTCATGACTGACCCAGGCACACCGCCAGCCCCCTGTCCCAAAACAAGTCCACAGCAGAAACAGCCACACTGTCTGGGAGCCAGGTGGTCAGCATGGGAGCAGGCAACCTGGACAGGCTATAGGAGTCGCCCAGGAGGAAGGTGGAAAACAAGGGTTTTGGCACAGAAGTGGCAGCATAGCTCCTCAGGGAGCCACATGAAAAGACAAAGAATCATCACCACAGAACCTGCATGTTTTGCTTCTGACTGAAAACTAAGAAAATACCGGAATTAACCAGATCTTCATGAACGCTGGTGTGGCCATGCAGGATTAGTAAATCGATTAGTAATTGAAAGGTCAGCAGTTCAAACCCACCAGCCACACTTGGAAACTCTATGTATAGAGTCGCTACGAGTCAGAACCAACTCCATGGCACATAATACAACCACAACAACGATGTTCTCTTGGAGTTCTGGTGTGGCCCTGTAGGATCAGCAGTGGACTACTAACCAAAAGGTCAGCAGTTCAAACTCACCAGCTGCTCCTCAGAAACCCTACAGAGTTGTTATGAATCAGAACCAACTCGAAGGCACTTAATAACAACAATGTTCTCTTGACTTTATGTCACACTAACACCTCTGGAGCACAGTGTAGTGGGGAGAGCATGGCTGCAGCTCCAGTGTGGTGACCCAGCATCCCTCATGGGTTAACGGTGACACCACATTGGTGGAAGACGACATGATGCTGTGTCCTGAAGGTCAGAGCTGTGGTCTTCTCTGGGGAGGGGAGTGGCCAGCCCAGTGTCCCTGGGTCTGAGCAAAGATGGCACTGGGAGGAGAGCCAGGTCCTTCCTGACACCCCTGTCCTCCAAACACCAGGCTCCCGATCTGGTGGGAATGCACCTCCTCAGTCCCCTAGCCTGGTGCCCACTTTAATGCAGACAAGCGGTAATGCTTTGTGAACATACAGAAACTGGGAAAGAATCCACTCTCAAGAAGGTAGCCGGTGGTCGGTCGGTGTGGAGAGACACATCTGGGGCCCAGAGAGAGTGAGAGCATTCTCAGGAAGGAAGCAGTGATCCGAGTAAGGTGAGCTGACAGGAGTTGGGGGTGGGAGGAGAGAAAAGGGACTTGCCTCCACACAGGAAATTAAAAGGAATTAGGAGTACCAGAGACAGGGAGGGGGAGCTCTGCAGTGGCCCAGTGAGAGGCGGCTCCTAGCTCTGGGGTGCAGTGACCAAGCACCTCGCAGGTATCAGGTGGCTCGGGGACAGCATTACAACCCATGGGCCTTGGAGACCAGACCATGGGAGTTCACCTCACCAGCCCAGGGCAAACCAGGCTGCCACACAGGGCCACAAGCACTGTCCTGGGTGAATTCCCCGAGGCAGACCTACCTACACCAGAACTGAATTCGGTAAGTGTTTACTTAGTGCCTACTTCTGTGGTGAAGGAGCTCTGATGGAGCAACAGTGAAGTGTGCAGCTGCTAAATTAAAGGTTGGTGACTCAACTGTACTCAGCAGCTCGCAGGAGAGACACCTGGAGATCTGTTCCTGGAAGGACCACAGCCTAGAAAACCCTACGGGGCAGTTCCACTCATCTCATGGCCTCGCTGTGAGTTGGTATCAACAAGAGTTTCTGAGGAGCGGCTAGCAACCCTGTATTGGGTTTCCAAGGAGCAGCTGATGAGCTAGAACTGCCGTGCTTGTGATTCAAACCGACCTTGCAGTCTAGTGCATTTAACCTGCAGCACCGCACCTGGTAGTGGGTTACAGATTGGGGTGTTAACCACGTACGTGGTTGACAGTTGGAATCCACCAGCCACTCCAAGGAAGAAAGATGAGGCTTTCTGTCCCTGTCAAAACTTACAGCCTTGGAAAACCCATGCAGGGTCACTATGAGTAGGAATGGACTTGATGGCACACAAGGGCAACGTGTGGAAGACCCAGGTTTGCCTGGGTCTCCAGCGCAGCCACTGCTTGTCTGTCAGTGGAGGCTTTCCTGTTGCTATGATACTGAAGAGATTTCAGCAGCACTTCCTGACAGCCTAGAAAGAAAGGCCTGGTAATCGACTTTTGAAATCAGCCAATGAAGACCTGACAGATCTCAGTGGTCCTGGACCAGAGCAGCATTCCGTTCAGCTGCATGTGAGGTCACCATGCGTCAGGGGCTGACTCACCAGCAAATGATACCACCACCTTTGGATGCAAAGATGCCCATTCGGGCCTCAGGATCTCATGAGAGGCAGAAAGTCAACCCCATCCATGCCTCTAATATAAAACAAAACTCCGCAGTGATGACCAGTCCCAGAGGGAGTGTGTCAAAAGTTATTGTTGTATCTTCCACAGACATCCGTGCTCTTAACGTATTATTCATTCCCACCTCTGGCATAAATCGTTATCACTGCAATTCAACAGCAGAATTCAATTGTAAATAGATAATCCTTCCTATGAGTAATCAAAAGCAGCTTATTAGGAGTTGTCAAGTCAATAATGTAATGCCAGTTCTCGGATGCATCAATATTTGCTAAGAAATATCCCCTCATTGTGCTGTGTGTTACTCTGGGGAACGAGGGCCTGTCTGGAGTCTGGCAGACATTCAAGTGTCTCTGAAAAGGCAGTCAGGAACTTTGTTACGGATATCTGGTTTTGACAATTCCCCCTTGACTACGTGTCAGAAGATGTCTGGATGGCTTCAGTCAGGCTATGGATTTGCCATTGCAATTCCCTTCGTTGATCTTCTTTTGGACTGGGATACAAAACCTGGCGTCAATTAGGGATCCCTGGCAAGACGACAGAGGGTACTGTCGCCAGCGTTTAAAACCAGGTGGAGAAAGGTAGGGCAGGGCAGAGAGGCACGGCCATCAAGAGAATGCTTCTTCAATACGTCAAAGACTTGCCCACGTGATACATATACGGTGGTGGTTATGTGCCATAGAGTCGGTTCCAACCCATAGCGACCCCGTACAGGGTTTCCGAGGCTGTAAAATCTTTACGGAAACAGAAAGCCTCATTTTTCTCCCGCGGAACAGCTGGGAGTTTCGAACTGCTGACCTTAAGGTTCACAGCCCGATTCGTAACTATTACGCTACCAGAGCTTCTTGATATATATATAT
>NW_006408572.1:11226976-11237785 GCF_000296735.1 Chrysochloris asiatica
TTTTTTTTCTTTCTTTTAAGCAAAGCATTTAACAAAGACGAAGAAAGGCTACTACTGGGTGATGGTTCTGAACCAACTCCAAACCTCCAAACCTCACAATAACATATTCTAGGGGCCACATCTGCTCAACATGACCCTTATTCCACAGACACTGCTTAAAGTGAGGCCAACGGGATTCTCCTTTCCAGGGATTTCTGAGCTGAACCCAGTTGGGGTTGAGTTGGGGTTAATGGTAATACTTGAGAGAGATGCCCTACAAATTTGGGCTGGAAGGCCCAGAATCTGTCAAAATTCCCATGCTTGGGTGGCTCAACTATTCCGGAGATTCTTATAAGTAACCCAACATTATTCAAATAAATTAGTGTTTGTTTTGTTTTAGTCCCCAGTGAGCCAGAGTCATTTCCTTTCATTCATAACCAAGAGATTTCAATAAAAAGGTCATCATCAAAAATATATATATTCATTTCTAGTTATTTGAAAAACACAAGAGTAACATGGGGACATTTTTGCTTTGCTACTTTCCTCTTGAACCCACCACTGCCATCGGGTCGGTTCCGACTCATAGTGACCCAGTAGTACAAGTAGAACTACCCCCTAGGGCTTCCGAGAGTGGAAGTCTTTACCGGGGCAGACAGCCTCTTCCTTCTTCTGTGGAATTGCTGGTGGGTTTGAACCACTCACCTTGTGGTTAGCAGCCCAGCGCTTAACCCACTGCGTCTCAAAAGACTGTACAAGGCAATGCTCCTTAGGGCACACAGTCTGGGTCGAATTGCGCTTTACCGGTCATGCTCACAGCAGAAAAGCTTGCACCAGGAAGAGGCCTACTCAGATACCAAACTCTGATCTTCCAACCACATTGTGTATTATTTTACAACACAAGTATTAACACAGACGTAGTCCTGAAGAGTCGAAGTAAACTAAAAAGATGGACTCAAGTAATGAGTGAGGGGTATGTGGGTCAAAGACCGGGTTGGGAGAGTCCATCCTCTGGAAACAAAGTTAAGAGATGACTTTGGAGGGGGCGAGCTAGTTGGGCAGAACCTTACAGTTGGGGATTCCTACTTCCTCAGGGCATACTGGATGCCTGCCGCAGGCAGATCCCAGACACACACACACATTCTTCCTTTTGTGTTCATGTTTCTCACAAGAGCCATGACCCTCACCCATGTCTGGGGCCACCATTACCTCCAGCTCACTGATTGCTTGGGTCAACAAAAAAATGGAAGGTCCCCAACCCTGATGTGGTTAGCAAAGCAAAACCAGTATTCACATCCTATTTTGCATCTCTGTGGTGGCTTCTAATTTATTCATTGAGCATTTGCAGGTGCAAGCTCTGTTTGAAGCAATGGGAATCCAGCAATGAGCCAAACAGACAAAAACCCCTGCCCTCTTTGAGTTGATATTCTATCGTGGTGGTGGCAAGGGTGCAAATCAATAACAAAATGAGTCCAGTATGTAGTGAACTGGTGGTGGTGGTGATGGTGGTGATGTGCCGTGGAGTCGGTTCCGACTCATAGCGACTCTGTGCAGGGTTTCTGAGGCTGTAAATCTTTATGGGAGTAGAAAGCCTCTTCTTTCTCCCGCGGAACAGCTGGTAGTTTTGAACTGCTAACTTTGACGTTAGCAGTCCAACTCATAACCACTACGTGACCAGAAGGTGTTACATGCTATAAAGAAAACCACAATTTATCTCTTCTATTGTGTGTTCTGGATGGCAAGTGAAAGACATGCTCCCTTTTCCCTCAAGTTCTTGAGGCCTAAGGAAGAGAGAGTGCTAATACTTTCCAGAAGAGTGGTCCCACAGTGGGATTGGGAAACATATTTCAGGTAAGATTAGGGTGCCTTCCTCTATGGCATCAGGAAACTGCCAGCCTTAAATGTTAATAACATGTAAGCTCAGAAATAACATATTACGAACGCTTGCTGGCATGAAGGGTGATGTCATGACAAGTGGAAACAGAAGGGAGACTTATTATGAGTGTAGAAACAAGAGAGCTAGAGAGGAAAGGCTTGTAATAGGTTCCTAGCACTTTCCAGGGAAGGCGTACCCTGGCCGGCCAGCTCTGGTACCTGCTGGGGTAGCCTGTGTAGTGATCTAGCAAGGAGCAAGATGTGGTGTGCTGCCTCTCAGAGAACAGCTGCTTCTCAGGGGGCTGTTGGGACAGTGACGTGCCCAAAGGAAAAGTGTCCTTCTTACACGGATGCCTGCTGCCTTTATGAGGGGACCGCTGACTTGGTACTAGTGCTGGCTGAGACCTGGACACCAGCTGGTTGCCAGAATCTAAAGGAAGTCAGCCCGTGGTGGTAGAAGTAGGATGACACCATCAGTAAAACATGTCACCAAACTTTGGAAGAGCAGTGGCATCTGCAAGCACTAGAACACCCTTGGGTGGAGAGTCATTCTGTCATTTTTACGGCCACATCTCCCCACAGCTACCTTTGGCATTCCTTTGGCTTCCAAAGTGACATGGTTTTTTTCTCTCTCTCTCTCACCAGTAACAGTCCTGGTGGTGCTTGATTGCATGTTTGATCGATTTCAGATTGAAGAAGTTAGTAGAATTCTTCTAAGAGAGGAAGACCCCCAACGAGATGGATTGGCTAGGTGGCATCATTGATGGACTCGAGTGTGACAGCGGTAGTGAGGTTGGACCAGGATCGGACACTGTTTCGTTCTGCTGTGCATGGGATCGCTATGAGTCGGTTCCGACTCGATGGCACCTGACAACAACAACAACAACAACAGTCCTGGTGTGGCGCTGTGGGTTAATGAGCCAGACTGCAAAACTGTTTGAACTGCAAGGTCGACAGTTCAAGATTACCAGTTTGCTCCAAGGAAATCCTATACAGGGTCGCTATGGGTTGGAACCGACTTGACGGCACTTCACAACAAGTAGCCAGACATGGTCATTATTCTGTAGAAGCGTGTCTCTTTCCAAATAACCAGAACTGGTGCGGTGCTGTGGGGTAAGGCACTGAACTACACGGTGGGAGGTTTAAACCCACCAGCCGCTCCTTGGAAACCCTATACAGGGTCGCTGTGAGTTGGAACGGACTTGACGGCACTTCACAACAATTTCCCTTTCACCCCAATTTTAGAATCCTGGTGTGGCACCATGGGATAAGCACTTGACCTCAAAGTTGGTTTAAATCGCAAGGTTGGTTGTTCAAACTCACCAGCCGCTTCTAGGAAACCCTATACAGGGCTGCTATGAGTTAGAACCAACTCAACAGCACTTAACAGTAACAACAATGCCATAGTTATTCCAAATGGCTATGGAAACCTGCTTTTAAGTGGCCACCAGTAAGTAGTCCAAAGACCTATGACCACGAACTTTGTGGATCGTGTGTGACACTTCCTGGCACTACCTGGTACATGGTAAATTCTCAGTTGGCATCAGCTGCTATTATTAACAATTGGAAATTGTTCTTGCATGGAAATTGTAAAAGCAGCATGCATAATCATCAATTTTGGGTAGAACGCCCTTCCTTTGGGGGGTGAGGGTGGGGGGACTGTGTTACAGAGCATCCCAGCAAGAAAGGAAGCCTGAGAGGGATCTGTTCAGCCTCCTGCCCTCTCAGCACAACCAAACATGGCTGCCGTCACTGCTTGACAATCTCCCCTCCCTCACTGCCGAGATTCCATTGGCCAGACTTCTCCTGCAGGCCTCTCTCTCCAGCCTGTAGGACTCTAGGTATAAAAATGACCTAAATTAAGAAAGCACACCTCCATAAAATGTGATTCATATCCACTCTCTCAGATAGGACATGTATCTTCTACCCAGTGTGCCCTGGTGGTCTCCTTGGACTCTAATTCAACACTATCACTACACTGAGACACTGGACTTCGGAGACAGGACTTTGTGGCCCACCACAATGGCCAACTGCTAACCTTTACCTAATAGCAGGAATAGGGCCATCAGACCTGGCTGCCCTATAGCAGGCATGTCCAAGGGTGGTGGCCTGAGAACAAAAAACAGAGATTTCCTTCTACACTGCCCTATACTTGGTCAGGCGAAAGGGCCTCTTAGTGAAAGCAGTGCCAGGGCACGCAGATCACTTTCTAGGGCTTAAGGGAATGGAGCAGTAGTGGCTGGCTGCAGAGCTCTCTCCCCAAATGCAAGCTGTGAACACAGACATGCTCACTCTGTGGAGGGAAGATGCCTGTCCTGCCAAATGAGGGAAGGCTGCTCTGATGTCCCCACCACCTCAAAGGGGCTCTTCTATGAAGAGAAGACTCCACAGAACTTGACCCAGGTAGGTAGAGAGGCCAGCACTTTCAGAGTTTGTTGTCCATGCAGTGGCAGATAGTCCGTGTTTCCAAGTGAAAATTTGGTGCAGGAACCAATGTTCTCCAAAGCCCCCACGCAGGTCTCAGATAGAACCCCCAGAGGCCCTGTGAGCAAATTCAATACCATCGCCCGTGAGCCCACCAGAAACAAACAGGCAAGATCGCAGGCCACAAATTCAGCTCAAAAATGACTGGACAAGGTTCTACCAGTGAGAAGGATGACAGAGCTGAAAGTCAGGGGAATGGCTTCATCCAAGAGAACGAGCCTGGGGTGCTGATATAAGAACTCTGTCTTAAGTCACTTCCAAGGGTAAAGCAGCCCAGGAAAAAGTCATCTCTTAAGGTGCTCACTATGCATGGGGCTTAAATAGACGTTGTCAGGGAAAGACGACAGGACACTGTAAGTCTGTCATTAGTTACAGGCCATGGCAGGCGTCTGGTGATCACACACCACGCACAGGACCACACAATATCTGCCCCTTCAAGGGAGACTGGGTGGTGCAACTGAAACCATCATTGGTGTTTGACCATAGTATTAAAATGATGTCATCAGCTTCTGCTTACTCAGCCCTCTGCAAAGAAGCAGAATAGACCATTCAAAATGTTCGACTTGGCTCTGCAGTATATCTGTTGGCTTACATTAAACATTAAATTATCCGCCAGATAATTCCAGAGTTCATTTCAAAGCAAAATAATGTAGAATTATGACAGATTTCTCACAGAAATTACCCAGTTTTTCCACGTTGGCCTCCCACTTGCCATGCTCACTCCTACCTCTGTGCCTCGGCAGAACTGTTCACGGAGTTTGCCGAGGCTTCTGCCTACAGACACCCCCAGAAAGCTAACATGCTTAGGCTGAGCTATAACACGCTCTTCCCAGTGACACCTTCTCTTCCAGACCCGAGGCAATCCGGAGCTTTGCCTACACTGCTTCCACATACTGAATCTGCACCTTCTTCTACGTCGCTGGGTTCATGATTTACCTCCTCTGGTAGTCTGTCAAGTCTTTAGCAGATCAGACCATGTGTTTCCATGATCTGTGTCCCGAGCATGGCATTCGCATGTGCCTAGCACAGACTGACCTATCATATACCACAGAGCTACTGGGGCTTCAGGGTAATACATGAGGAGCTGCAAGAGTTATGTGAGAAATTGCATTATCTTTTAATTCTATTTTCCACAATATACACATAAGCAGCTCTGGTAGCGTAGTGGTTACGAATCGTGCTGCCAACTGCAAGGTTAGCGGTTCCACAGGAGAAAGATGAGGCGTTCTGCTCCCGTAAAGATTTACAGCCTCGGAAACCCTGTGCAGGGTCGCTATGAGTCGGAACCAACGCCACGGTACTTAACAACAACAACAGATATACACATACCTGACATGGGGCTTTAGAATAAGCACTGGACTACTAACCGCAAGGTCAGCAGTTCAATCCCACCAGCTGCTCCTTGGAAACCCTATACAGGGTCACTGTGAGTTGGAACTGCCTCATCGGCACTTACTGACGACAACAACAATATACTGGGACGCTGGTGGTACCGTGTTCGAGGAGCCTGGCTGTTTACTGAAGAGTCAGCTACTTCACAGGAGAAAAACGAGGCAGCCTGCTTCTGTGAAGATTTACAGCTTTGGAAACCCTAGAGGGTAGCTCCACTCTGCTCTTGAGGGTTGCTGATCGGTCTCTACTAAACAGCACTACTGGTTTGTATATTGTTGAGACCTTGGCATTTCAGTGGTAGAATTCTCACCTTCTATGCCACAGACCTGATTTCCATTCTCAATCCATACAACTCATGCACAACCACAACCATGTGTCAATGGAGGCTTGTGTCTGAGGGGCCTTCAGAAAGTTTGTGGAACAATGGAATAGAAAGATAATAGAAATTTTGCCACAAACATTTCGAAGTCCCTTCATATGTAACAACTCACCATTTAGACTCTCTTTTCTCAAATACTGTCTGGAATATGAAGAGTCAGTAGTACGGATTTCAAATGACATTTTTTATGTGGTGGTAGTTAAGGTGTGTGATCTAACAGAACAGTACGTGGCACACAGTAAGTGCTCAATAAATATTTGTTGATTAATAACAAATAAGTGAATAAATGAATGAATAAAAGTATATAAATTATCAATAAAACTGATAACTAAGGAGCTCTGGTAGCATAGCAGTTACGAATCAGGCTGTGAACCTCACCATCAGCAGTTCGAAACTACCAGCTGTTCCATGGGAGAAAGATGAAGCTTTCTGTTCCCGTAAAGATTTACAGCCTCAGAAACCTTATACAGGGTCGCTATGAGTCGGAACCGACTCCACGGCACATAACAACAACAACAAAGGAGTACTGGTCTTAACGGAGCCCTGGGCATACAGTGTTTAAAGCACTCAGCTGCTAAACAATATGTTGACAGTTTGAATCCACCAGCTGCTCAGGGAGAAAGATGTGGCAGTCTGCTTCCACAAAGCTTTACAGCCTTGGAAACCATGTGGGTTTCTCTAGTCTATGCTATTGTTGTTGTTAAGTGCCTTAGAGTTGGTTCTGACTCACAGTGACCCTGTATAGGGTTTCCAAGGAACGGCTGGTGAATATGAACCTCCGACATTGTGGTTCAAACTGACCTTTTGGTCCAGTGCCTTCTCCCACAGCGCCACACCAGGACTAACCTATAGGGTCGCTGTAAGTTGGAATTGGCTCGGTGGCAGTGGGTTTGGGTCCTAAAGAACTATAAACGATTTATTGTTGTTAGGTAGGTGCCTTTACCTCAGTTCCAACTCATAGCAACTCATAGCACCGCCTGGTCCTGCACAAATCCTTACAATTGTTGCTATGTTTCAACTCATCATTATAGCTGCTGTGTTATTTTGTTAAGGGTCTTCCTCATTTTTCATGACCCTCGACTTTACCAAGTATGATGTCTTTCTCCAGGGACTGGTCCCTCCTGCTAAGATGTTAAAAAATAGAACACATGAGTCTTGCCATCTCTGCTTGTTGTTAAGTGTTACTGAGTCTGTTCTGACACATAGCAACCCTGTATAGGGGTTTCCCAGGAGAGGCTGGTGGGTTTTACCTGCGGACCTTGAGACTAGCAGTCCAGTGCTAATCAATCCTACAGTACAGCGCCATGCTAATCATTAGTGGTTAGTAACTGGAATGTAAACTTCTAGAACATATTCTATACTCATCTTTCAAATAAATGAATAGACGATTACCTAAAATGTATCCTTTCCCACTCTCTTTACTTCAAGGTAAACTAGCCATATGAGAAAGCCTGCTATGGGTTTTTACCAAACCTTCTTATGACTCAGAATCAGAACTTTCAGTATTTGTGGGGTGTTGTTTTTTTGTTTTTTTTGTGTGTGTATCTAGAACTGCCTCAGGAGTCCTGGTGAGGCTCTGTAGGATAAGTACTAAACCGCAAGGTCATTTGAACAGCAAGGTTGGCAGCTGAAATTCACAAACTGCTCCTAAGAAAACCTCTAAGGGTCGTTATGAATCAGAACCAATTCAACGGCACTTAGCAACAACTAACCACAAGGTCAGTGGTCCAATCCACCAACTCGCTCCTTGGAAACCGGATACAGGGTCGCTATGTGTCAGACCTGACCTGACGCCACCTAACAACAACAAAGTTCACTTTCCGTTCATCTCTGTGACTTTTCCATCATTTTGCGATGGTTAATTTTACTTGTCAACTTGGCTAGGCCCAAGTTGTTTGGCCAAACAATCTAGATGCTGCTATGAAGGTATTTGCATGTGACTAACATTTAAATCAGACTGGTGTGGCGCTGGGGTTAATGTGCTGGACTGCAAGGTTGGTTTGAACTGCAAGGTCAGCAGTTCAAGCTCACAAGCCGCTCCTTGGAAACCCTATGCAGGGTCTCTATGGGTTGGAACTGACTTGATGGCACTTACTGAACAACAACAACAACATTTAAATCAGGTGACCTTCAGTGTAGCAGATTGTTGTTGTTAAGTGCTGCTGAGTCGGTTCTGACCCATAGCGACCCTGTATAGGGTTTCTGAGGAGTGGCTGGTGAACTTGAACTGCCAACTTGCAGTTCAAATGACTTTGCAGTCCAGCGCATGAACCCACAGCGCCACACTGGGAGGACTCTGTATAGCAGATTACCCTCCATTATGTGGGTGGGCCTCACCCAATCAGTTGAAGGCCTTAAGACCCCAAACTAAAGTTTTCTGAAAGGGAAGGATTATGCTTTGACACTGGGACACAACTTTCCTGCAGAGTTTCTAGCCCATCAACTGGCCCATGGGTTTTGGACTTGCCCAAGATTGTATGAGTCAGTTCTTTAAAATAAATAAATTTCTTTCTCCTGCTGTCTTGCAGGGATGTATATATCTTATTGGTTCTGTTTCCCTGAAGAATTCTGACTGATAAATACTACTTTCTATTTGCAGATATTCCTGGGCTGTTACCAAAAGTTACATAAGAATAGAAACTGTAATGTTTATGTTTAGAGTGGTGCTACTTCTGGTGTGATGAGGACCCGGGAGCATCAACATCACCTGAGAGCGAAATCAAGGGCCCTAGCTCACACCTCATGAATCAGCGTCTCTGGAACAGAGCCCAGGAACCTGTGTTTGCACAGACTCTCTGAGTGGTTCTTCTGGTGCTAGTTGGAGAACCACCGGTTTAGAGGTCAGTCAGGATCAACAGCTCACTAGCTGTTCTCTGTCCCACAAAATGGAATCTTGCCTGAACATGGCAGGCAGACCTGTGGCTTTCTCTGGGAACGAAGATGAGAACTGGATGGTGGTAGTGGTTATGTGCCATGGAATCGGTTCCAACTCACAGCGACCCTGAATGGGGTTTCCGAGGCTATAAATCTTTACGGGGGCAGAAAGCCTCATCTTTCTTCTACAGAATGGCTGGTAGTTTCGAACTGCTGACCTTAAGGTTAGCAGTCTGACTCGTAACCACTGATGCTACCAGAGAACAGGATTGTTGCTATTGTTAAGTGCCATTGAGTCTCTTCCGATCCACAGCGACCCTGTATAGGGCTTCTAAGGAGCAGCTGGTGAGCTCGAACCACTGACGTTGAGGTTCAAACCGACTTTGCAGTCTAGTGCATTAACCCACAGTGCTACACCAGAACAGGATGTTGTTGTTGTTGTTGTTGTTAAGTGCTTTTGAGTCGATTCCAACCCACAGCAACTCTATATAGGTTTCCAAGGAGCAGCTGGTGAGCTTGAACCGCCGACCTTGAGGTTCAAACAGCTTTGCAGTCTGGCACATTAACCCACAGTGCCACACCAGGATGGATGGCAAGAAATAAGAGAGTCCTGGTGTGGCTCTGTGGGATAAGCACTGGACTACAAGGTCAGTTTGAACTGCAAAGTCGGCAGCTCAAATCCAACAGTCGCTCCTCGGAAACCCTATATAGGGTCGCTAAACATGGTACTAAATATGTACTCCTGGTGTGGCGCTGTAGGATCAGCACTGGACTGTGAACCACAAGGTCGGCAGTTCAAACCCACCAGCTGCTCCTTGGAAACCCTATATAGGGTCGCGGTGGGTCAGAACCGACTTGAGGACACTTATCAACAACAATAGTACAAAGTCCCCAGAAGGTCACTATCCTAGGAGGCAGGCAAGGAACCTAATGACTGTTTCAGCTCGGGCAAAGCCTTGAGAGGAAGTGGCTGTGTTTGACACTCAAAACTCACTTGTCCTCACCCCCGCCCCCATGCTAACACTATCCTGGGCCTCATTCCTTCTTGACAGGACATTTCCGATCTGCAGGACCCAGAGCAACAGATGAAGTAGCCAAAAGATTGCTTCTTGCTTAGAATAACTTCGGCCAGCTTGCTGGACTTTTCTACCTGGCTTCCGACTGATTGACACAGATGGATCTCTGACCGTGTCTTCTTCCTCAGGAGAGCAAGAAGGACTGCAAACGAGGACAACAGGACAGGAAGCAGCTGGTAGGACTTTTGCTTCAAATGTGATTACAAGGCCCAATGTGGAATCTATTTCCCCCACACAGAGCTCCAAATCTTGGATACTAATCTTGTACAAGGGGACTTCAAAAAAGCCGTGGAAAAATGGGAATTGAAAGATGACAGGCTTGGTACCCAAAGAATGAAGATTTGGGATTCTGAGGTGCTGGGTGCAAAAGACATTGAGCGGAGATGCTTTCTCCCCCTCACTCACACACAGCTAGCCACAGCTGCCTGTCATCACAGGGGGGGCTCCCTAAGGCCAGTCGGCTGCGGAGCGTGTTTTTAAGCGCACGCAGCTTGTCCTCTAACAGCCCTCTCGGAGCACCGTGGGTGAGGGAATGTCTAATGATTACTTCCTTATGGGCCTTGCATTCTTGAAGTCTATTCTTTACACCCGCTGGAACACTTCTGCATTCTTGATGGCAGGGCTTCAGGAGAAGTGCTCTCTGTGTGGAGCACTGTCTTTCACTGACACACTACAATACCCTTGGAGCAAGCTCTGCCTTCCCTCTGGGCGCGCGCCCCTCCCCTGGCCGTTGCCACACTCCCATGCCATTCT
>NW_006408572.1:11237885-11247983 GCF_000296735.1 Chrysochloris asiatica
CCAGCGCTCTTTCTAAGAACGCAATAAAGATTTCAGCACAATCTTTTCAATCCACATTATTTATAATATTCTGAACATCCATCGAGCCTGGCTAGAAGGCGAAGTAATAAATCAAACTTAACAACAACAAAGAAGGAAAGGGGGAACAAAAAAAAAAAAATCACCCTTTGGCTAGGCTAATGCCTGAGACATTTCGTTCCCCAAAGGGTTTAGTTATGTTAGGAAAGTGAGATGGGAACGAGACTCATGGTTTAGAATGACATACGGGCAGGAACTCCGATCTGTAGGTGTAATCATAACTTTTGATAAATCTCAAACAAACTTACTCCTCAGGGGGTGTCATGAGGATAAATGAGATACGTGGAGGGCCTCAAATAAAAGCAACTGGAACCCAGGTCTCCAATCTGGGTCTGAAAGGTCATCTTCTTCGATTGGAGAGGCTAAGCATTTCTTCCTTTCCTGGAGTTTGTCTTTGCTAATTAATGTCCCCCCTCTAGGTTTGAATGTGGCAGGGGTGAGCTTCGAGTCTGGGACACGTGGCAGGGCCAGCCAGGCAGTGATTATGGCACTGTGGCGGTGAGGTCCAGCTCCGGCCGCCACCATCAGCGTTGACCCTGCCCCCCAACTCTTGTGAGGCCCCAGCCAGGCCACACACAGACAGAGATCTCTCTGCAGACTGCTTCTGCTCGGGCCTGGGGGTGGGAAGCAAAACTTGTCCCCCTCCCATATTGTGTGGCGCTACGCAGGTTTATGCAGTCTGATTTTCTCCTCACAAAGGGAAGAATCTGGCTCATGCATTCACTGATGATTTCAAAATTTATCTAAACAAATGTGGAGGCCAGCAGAGGCTATTGGCTAATTGCATAATTGGCTTGAAGCCCTTCAGCTTTGGCGATTCCCCACCGGTCCCAAGGCTGGCAATGGAAAGCCAAGCCGTGCAGCCTGGCCTTGGAGCAGGCGCGTGTTTACGCAGCTAGACCTCAATTTAGCATCTCTGTTGGTGTATAGTCTAACATGCTCTGCAATCTGCTCCAAGTGGTCCCTTCTGACAGCTTCCTGGATATGAGGGGCTGCTTTTTGTTGAATGGCACCGAATATATGAGTAACTGATTCACAACCCACATTGTTATCACTACAGAATCATGTTGGTTCTGGGAAAATGGCCAGAACCAGTAACTTGGTCAGGGGCCTTTTCGGCAAGAAAGTTCTTTTTCTTATTAAAAATGTCATACTTGCCACTAAACTAGCTTCTTTTCTCTGCCATCTAATGTGGTTTGTTTATAGGACAGACACACTTTCCTGTTCAGATCCGTAACCTGCTTGTTGCCTTGGGTGGTGGCACGATCTTGATCGATATTCCTGGGGTAATTTGATACCAGCTTTATTTTTTGTTCATCACTTTTACCAACACATGTTTAGAAAACAGATTTATGGGTGATAACCACATTAGTCTAAACAAAGTCTTCTACAATATAACAATTTCTTTAAAGTGTCACTAAGTCATAGAAGCCACCAAAACTGTAATTACTTCACTACTACAGCTAATGGTCTGTTGACTTTGTTCCTCTTCTTTTGCTTCTCATGACACAAGTATCCTCTTTAGTTCCAGCCTATCAGGACTCAGTGGTCTACCCAAACAGCTAGGTTTCTTTTCCTCAGTCTATTTCCACTCTGACACTAAGCATTCGTGGGAGATGTCTTTTTTCCTTAGCTCTCCATTACCTCCCAGGCTGAGTTCTGTCCCCAATCACTCAATCCGGCCCACCAGATACAGATGGACAGTTACTGCTCTCTGACTCTTCCTTTTGGGCCCTCTCCTCATCCATTGACAAACGCTGTCATTTTCTCTTAACTCATACGGTACCAATGACATGTAACCAGTAACCACTTGCTGTCAACTCAGGCTCATGCCACCCTCATGTGTGTCACAGTACAACTGTGCTCATAGGGTTTTTAGTGGCTGGTTTATTCTGAAGTAGATTGCCAGACCTTTCTTCGGAGGTACCTATACGTGGACTCACACTTCCAACCTTTTGGATAGCAGCTGAGTGTGTTAACTGTTTACACCATGCAATGACTCCCAAAGCTTTGTGAGGAGCGGCTCAGCGCATGGTTTTAGAGCCAGCCTGGCTGAGTTCAAATCCTGGCGACTTCACTTCCTATCTGTGTGATTATGGGCAAGCCACTTGACCTCTGGGTCTCACTGGTAAAATGAAAATAACAGTAGTACAATAAAACTTGTGAAAGCCAGAACTTGGGTAAGGCGAAATATGTCAGAAAGGGAAAACTCATATATTTTCCACTAAAGTGAGTGGTTACAAATCGGGCTGCGAACCTTAAGGTCAGTGGTTCGAAACTACCAGCCGCTCCGCGGGAGAAAGATGAGGC
Source organism: Chrysochloris asiatica (assembly GCF_000296735.1). Taxonomy (NCBI): domain Eukaryota; kingdom Metazoa; phylum Chordata; class Mammalia; order Afrosoricida; family Chrysochloridae; genus Chrysochloris; species Chrysochloris asiatica. The sequence goes on from NW_006408572.1 coordinate 11,240,274, forward strand.
TTTCTACTCCCATAAAGATTTACACCCTCGGAAACCCTGTACAGGGTCACTATGGGTTGGAACCAACTCGACAGCACTTAACAACAACAACAATGTGAGCAATAGAATGATAAGAGCATTCTGTCAAAGGCAGCAAGTTTGCAAGACCTAGTAAAGGTGTGGCGCTGGAGGATCAGCACTGGACTGCAAGTCACAATGTCGGCAGTTCAAACCCACCATCTGTTCATCTGAAATCCTCTACCAGATCGTTGTGCATTAGAACCAACTCGACGGCACTTAACAACAACAAGTAAAGCAAGGCACTCCTCAATTTCACTGTACAATCAATGTGCTGAGAATGTGTCTGAACTCAGCAAGTGTTCAATAAACATTCATTTTTCTTCTTATAAAGGCCCCAGCAGATATGTCTCATGGTGTACCTACGGCCTCTTCAAATGGGAACTGTTTTGACCAAAATCCTGCCTAAGGGTGAGCCAAGACAGCTGTGGTTTGTATCCCATGATTGCTCCCATCAAGCCATGGGTGATTTAGGCATACAAAGCCAGGTCAGCCAATCCCGCAGGCTGGCCAGCCGCCTGTGACCCGTCTAAGCCCAGCACATGAAGCTCAACTGGGTAAACAGATTCTTTTCTCTGGAATTACACTAGAGAATGAGGAGCAATGAAGGCTTGCCAGGTCTGTCTTAGTTCCTGACCAACAATGGTAACACAGTGTGTCTCATTCACACTGTGATGTGAATGATCCTCTGGCTGGTTTGTTTGCTTTTCCCAACCCAAAGATTCCCAACAAAAACAAAGACTTAATTAATCTATACAGAAAAAAATCTGCAGAAGTCGGAACTTGTGTAAGGCAGGAGATCTGTCAGAAAAGAAAAACTTAAATATTTTTCACTTAGGCCAGCGACAGAACAGTGGTAAGACTGTACACTATCAAAGGCAGAAAACTAGGGAGAGTAGGGAAAACAGGTTTCAAAGTATCATATTATACATATGTGCACTTTTTTTTTCTCTCACAAATAAGAACTTTTATTTGTCACCATTAAAAGTCTGAATTTTAAACAGCTCCTTGAACTAGTGGTTCATAACCATCAGCTCGTTCAACTTCAGCACCTGTCTCATCTTCAGTAGCTTTTCCAATACTGCCTTCACCATGAAGCTCCATGAGTTTTCCCAACTCAAACTTGGGCTTCTTCAGCCATTTTTATTTTCCTAACAAACACGTCATGGAGAAGGTAAATAGACTGGCCAGCCTTCTCTATGTCCTTTCCAATGCTGTCTGGAATCAGCTTATTGACCACTTCTTTCAAGTCATTTGTCTGCACCTCTCAGGGCATGATTTTCATCATTTTCTTCCGGATTTGTCAGACCTGTTGGTGCTGAGCATAAGATGTCTCCTGAATCTGGTTGTTGCGTTTCTTAGTAAAACCGACACAGAACAGGTAAAGCAAATAACCATCTGTAGTTTTGACGTCAACGTGAGCTTCAATCACAGTCGGCCATTTTTGATCATGGAGCACATTTTGTCACAGTTAAGATCCATGCCATGGAAGTTGGTCAAGCAGTTTTTGCCCTGAACATCCTCAGTAATTAGCTTGAATTTTCTATACACAACTTCATTATTCTGCAGATCAGCAAGGCTCACTTCAAAAACACGACCCTTGATTGAGCCCATTGGATGCAATTTTGGTTCCCTGAGTCCTTGTGACTAGTGTTTTCCCAATATTTCTTATATTGACCATAGCTGCTGCCTTCACATCATACCAATCTTTCTTAGAAAATGGATCAACCGCTTCTTTCTTGGCGCCTTTTTTGCCACCTTTTCTACGGCGCTTGTTCTTACCGACCTCCATGGTGCTGCTCAGAGAGCCACTAGAGGGGTTATGGATATGTTGCAGACAGATTTAAGTTGCGTGATCAAATAAGTAGCTGGGTGCACTATGTAAACCTGGAGCTCAGAAGTGAGCTTTTCGTTGGGATGGCTGTGACAGTGATAAGCTGAGGCGTCAAACAGGAGCTGAGAGAGGAGATTTCCTGAAGAGAGGCAGGGCCGTAGCAGGGGAGATGATGGAAGGTAGAGGACAGGAGGTAGAGGCTTAGGGACTTTGAAGGCTAGGACCTAGGGCTGGTGAAGGGTGTCTGAAAGGTTGTCTCTGGTTCTGCCACTATCTGCTGATGACAACAGCAGCAGCACCAACACGAGCTGGCATTCACTGAGTACCAACTGTGTGACCCTGTATAGGGTTTTCGAGGAGCAGCTGGTGCGTTTGAACTGCCAACATTGCAGTTCAAACTGACCTTGCGGTCCAGTGCTTATCATACAGTGCCATACCAAGACTGCAAACTAGAGGAGACAAAACCATTCTTTGCAGATAATGAGAATGGTTCACCTTGAAACAGCAAAATAAATGACAGCCTATTAAAACTAAAGCAAAGAGGCTTATTTAACAAACAACTGATAAATTCCAACCACTTCCTTATAAAGCAGACAAGAAGTTTATCAGTAACTAAAACAAGAACATAAAACAAAGAAACTATTAAAAATGTGCATACTGTTGAATTGGTATATGTTTTGCTGTGTATATATTTAATAACAAAGTCACATTTAGAAGAAAAGACAAAACAATCCTGTCCGTGTGCTCCATATTCTATCAATGATTTCCCATAGATCTCACTGTTTCATCCTCACCACCACCCGTGCTGTGGGTCTTGGTGGAGGCAGCGCCGTAGGAAGATAATAGAACATTGTTAAAATCTGATGATAAAACAGTGATGGAGAACCAGATGGCGTTCCTTGGGGCTGCTAACAGTGAATGTGCTACTAACTGAAAGGCTGCAGGTTTGGATCCATCCAGAGAGAGAAGCACATTGGAAGAAAGATCTGGTGATTTACTCAGGAAAACGTAGCCACGGAAAACCCTACGAAGCAGGATTCTACTCTGAGATACATGGGATCACCATGTGCCACTGACTTCATGGCAACTGGGTGTTGTTTTTTTTTGGGGGGGGGCGCTTTTAATGGAATTAGCACATCTCAAATATTTTTGAATTATGAGTAACATTTGACAAAGTAGACAAATTCCTTGAAAAAGATCCATTATTTTGAAAATGAAACTCGCTGGCTACAGAACACTCATTCGGAAGTCATTCAAATAGAGCTGGTATGAACCACTACCCAAACACTTGCACTGATGCTAAGCAAATGCTTCTAGAAGCAGCTTCTATTGGAAACAAACAGGGCAGTGTGAGGCAGAGCTTCATAGCTGCATCTGCCTTGTAAGCCCTGCAGACTGTTTCCATGGCAAACTCTCCCCTATTTTTCTCAATTCAAAGAGGAAAGGATCCAGAATAGTTTTCACTTATAGATTCCTTGTTGTACATTCAATAAACATATATTGAGCATCTAATATGTGCCAGACACTGGGTTAAGGCCTGGATCAGAGGCAAATGAGACAACATCTCTAAGAGCTTATAGTTTAGCTCAGGGGTTGGCAAACTTTTTCTCTGAACGATCGGATATTAAGTAGTTTACGCTTTTTGGTCCACGCATCTCTGTTACAAGTCCTCAACTCTGCATTGTAGATGGAAAGCAGCCATAGATGGTATGCAAATGAATGAGTGTGGCTATGTTCCAATAAAACTTGACTTACAGATACTTAAATTGGAATGTCATATTAATTTTCACATGCTGCAAAATATTACTCTTCTTTTGTGAATTCCCTCAACCATGTAAAAACATGAGAACGATTCTCAGCTTGCAGACCATACACACACAGACCAAATTTGACGTGTGCACACTTGTGCAGAAGGTAAGTAGATTGGGGGCTGGGGGGTGGCTCTAGGTGTTGTCAGAGGGGTGCAGGCTTTAGGGGGAGAAGTGAGAGTTGAGGGGAAGGGCTGACAAAAGCAAATCTGTATTTTCAGGAACTCACTCTGGTTTCAGGGTGGGGAAAGGATTGCTAGAGAGCAGGAAGGTCAATTAGGAAACCAAAGGAGGGACCCAGGAGATGAGAGGGAGGGAAGGAGGGAGAGAAGGAGGGAGGGAGGAAGGAAGGAAGGAAGGATGTGAATCATATTAAATGGGAGAATCGACAAGACCTGACATCAGATTGGATGTGGGGGCTGAACAAGAGGGAAGACTCAGGAATGATTCCCGGGTATTTGGCTGGGGAAACTGAGTGGTTGGTGGTCTCACTCATCAAAGTAGAAAAGTACAGAATGAAAAGCGGGATTAGAGAAGATCATGAGCTCAGTTTGGGACATGCTGGGGATTATGTCAAACAAGTTTCTGACAGGACACTACGAAGGGGTTTCAAAGAGTTCATTGCAAAACGGAATGAAAAGATAATGGAATTTTCCTATAAACTTTTTGAAGTCGCCTTGTATGGTCAGAAAGTTTTCAACAGACAGGCATTTTACCACAAGCCATCATCTTTACTGGAGTCCTGGTGTGATGCTGCTCCTCAGACACCTTATACAGGGTCGCTGTGAGTCGGAATCAACTTGACGGCGCTTAACAACAACAACAACATCGTCTTTATTAATGAAACGCTGTTGGTTTTGGTGTTGTCAAGTTGATTCCGACTCATAGTGACCTTACGTATTTAGGATGAAGCACTGCCCCGTCCTGTGCCACCTTCACAATTGTTGCAAAGTCTGAGCCCAGTTTTGCAGCCATTCTGTCAGTTCATCTAGTTCATCTTCTTCTTTCTCAATGACCCTCTACTTCACCAAGCATGATGTCTGTCTCCAGAGAATGCTTCCTCCTGATGACATGTCCACAGTATGACAGACAGTGTTACCTCCCTGTCCGTCCTTCTGGCAGAGCATGGTATAGTCAATATTCTTCACAAACACCATAATTCAAATGGATCTTTCTTTGGTCTTACTGATTCACTGTCCAACTTTCGGAAGCATCTGGGGTAATTGAAAATACCATGGCTCCGGCCAGGCACACCTTAGTCATCAAAGTGACATCTTTGTTTTTTAAAAACTTTAAGAAAAAAAGAGGTCTTTTGAAGCGGATCTGCCCAAGGCAATATGCCATTTGATTCCTTGACCTCTGTATCCATTGGTGCTGATTGTGAATCCTAGTCAAAGGGACGTCAATCTTTTCATTTTTTTTTTTTTTTTTTATCATGATGTTGCTTATTGGTCCAGTGGTGAGGAGTTTAATTTTATGTTGAGGTGTAATCCATACTGAAGGGTGTAACCTTTGATCCTCATCAGGAAGTACTTCCAGTTCTCTTAGCTTTCAGCAAACAAGGCTGTGCCACTGGCATATCACAGGTGCTTGTTAATGAGTCTCCCACTAATCTTGATGCCACACCAGTCTTTTTCACATAGTCCAGCTTCTTGGATATTTTACTCAGCATACAGATTGAATAAGTATAGTGAGAGGTTACAACCCTGACACACACCTTTTCTGAGTTTAAGCCACACAGTACCTGTTGGTCTATGCACAGGTTCCTTCCACATGAGCACAACAAAGTGTTCTGAAATGTCCATTCTCTGCAATGTTATTTCCAGATGTGTTATGATCTACACAGCTGAATACCTTTGCATAGTCAACGAAACACAGATAAACAGCTTTCTAGTATTCTCTGCTCTCAGCCAAGATCCATCTGACATCAGCAATGATAATCCCTTGTTCCATGTTCTCTTCTAAAACCAGCTTGGATTTCTGGCAGTTCCAAGCATCTGTTGATGTACTGCTAAAACTGTTTTTGAATAATCCTCAGCAAAATTTTACTTACGTGTGATAGATATTAGTACTCAGAACAGATCTCTATGTGTCTGTTTTTTTTATAAAGATCTGCACGACTCTAATCCTTCTACTCTACCACATGTCTGTCAGGTTGTCATAGTGTCATGGTTTGCAGATTGCTAGGATGCAGGAAGCTCTACCCAAAGCCAGCAGGATCACCTATAGTGGACAGGTTTCAGCCAAGCTTCCACATGAATGCAGGCGATGTCCTTCTGAGTATTAGTCAATGAAAACTCTGGGTCACAGCAGATATTGTTCTATCTAGTGCAAGAAGATGAGCCCTTTAGCATAGAAGGCACTCGAAACAGACCATGACAATGGGCTCAAGCATGGCAAGCAATGAAGGTAAGCATGGCGCTAGGCTAGGTAATGCTCCATGCTGTTGTACATGGGCTGCTATGAGTCGACTGGAGGGCAATTAACAATCCTTACACTTAGGTGTTTAAGGAGCTCTGGTAGCATAGTGGTTACGAATCGGGCTGCAAACTGCAAGGTCAGCAGTTCGAAACTACCAGTTGTTCCACAGGACAAAGATGAGGCTTTCTGCTCCAGTAAAGATTTATAGCCTCGGAAACCCTCAGAAATGATGCAATTTCTCTGCTAGACCTGATTTGTCAAGAAGAGGAGACTGAGTCTGCTAGACCTGATTTGTCAAGAAGAGGAGACTGAGACGCTCCCGCTCACTTGGTAGCCATGTACCTAACTGAAAAGAACCACTCTGACAGGAAGTTTCTAGGCAAGAGCTAAGCTTACAGATTTCAATACATGAAATGAGAGAGTAACTTGAGAAGGATGAATCCCCATCTCTCCCCACCCTCAAATTGAAAATATGCACATATCTGGCTTCTAGATCTCTAAGGTTCTGGCACAGCTAGGTAGTAAGTCATGAAAGAAGTGAATCCAGACAGCGAATAAGAGTCCAGAAGATCTGACAGCCATCCTCTATAAGACACAATGGACCCCAATGAACAGTCTTCATCTTGTCTAGACGGGTCTGGTGAATGGAGATGGGAATAAGATTCTTACGATTCAATAGTAATTGTTATCATGACTAATTGTGACTGTCACAATTATAAAAGTAGAAGTTCTGTAACAAAGAGGAGAGTCGTTAATTTTACAGTCCAGGAACAGAGGACCCTAGGACCATCAAGAGAGATGAGCAAGAGCAGAATGTGGGACCCTATCCAGAGAAGCAGCAACACCAGAGATGGAGGCAGAGATTGGGACATGGAGAGAAGGAGCAGCTAAGGATTCTAGATTCATGGGAGGAGAGGAATTGAGAGCTGGTGGCCAAGAGGCAGGCTTGTATAATGTGTCCTTGGGTTGTTTAAATGATTATATGTTCCTGAGTGTTTTTGTAACATCAAAAACACAACAAACAAACAAAACCAGAGGGAATAGAAGTAAATACTGTTGACTGGTGATGCATGGGGTGGGGGTGGGGGTACTGTAATCACTGCAATGAAACAAAATACGATAGTATGAGAGCAAAACTGATGCTCTCCCATGTAGACAATTACTCAATTCACAACAAAAGTTGTTGTTTTTTAAAAGATACAATGGAGCATTCACAAATTGGTTGTAACCCGAAGTGATCAGAATCTAGGAGAGTCGATATGATGAAGTGAGCAGGTTCGGAACTTCTCAGCCATCAAGTAATACCTTTCATTCTGACACAGAGTTGTGGGCAATTAAAATTTACTTTTCTTAAACCCAAGAGTTTTGGGTTGGTTTTCTTTTTTTTTTTTTCCTTTCTATAAATATTCAACCTTTGGTGTTTCAAACAGAATTCTCAGAGTGTTCATTTTCCAGGAGGGGTTAAAGTATCAACTCAAGACAAGCAATCTCTACCGCCAGCTTGGAGTGTGGACCTTTTGCCATGGAAAGGGTGATATTCTTTTCATTTGAAATGTTTAACCTGTGGATAACATTTAAAGTTAAAAAAAA
>NW_006408572.1:11248083-11277654 GCF_000296735.1 Chrysochloris asiatica
TTTTTTTTTTTTTAATAACTGCTTCCAACAATGTCTCAGTCAATATGGATTAAATTATAGTTCATCTAATTTTCTGGAATTATTTTCTTAATCAAATACACACAATTATGCTAGCCTCTTCAGAAAAGTCTGATGGAAAGTGTAGCTGGAGTAATAATATTCAGGGATTTTCGTTTGAAGCTGAAGGCCAGCACTTACGTACAGTACTGAGGAAGGCTTATTGACTAGGGTGCATTTCCTCAGGAGAGGAAATGATTTTTGAGAATAGTGAAGCCTTTTTTTATTCTAAAGCAGGCTAGCAACACCTGTACACAATCTTTCTAGACAACAATAAGACTTTTCTGAGGTTTCATGTCATGACCGTTTAATTTAATAGCGCTGAGATTTTAAACAGGACACTAATACCTCCGTTAACTGGCAAGACTGGTGAACTGGGGATTCCAGCTAAGTTAATTTTTCCATCAACTAATAGTAACCCATTTGTGCAATGAAATTTCCTCAGCAGGGTACAGGGGATCTGGACATCTCTTTTCAAGTATGTACAATTGTATGGTTTGTGTCTTAGTTTTATTTATTTATTTTTTTTAAAAAAACAGCATTTTGCCCTTCATAAATCTTCTTACAGACCAATAATCAAGTAAAAGTCCTCACCGAATGAGTTATAAATAATATATAGACACACACACATATATATATTAGAGTCCTAGTGTAGTGCTGTGGGCTAATGCATCATACTGCAAAGTCGTTTGAATTGCAAGGTCGGTGGTTCAAGCTCACCAGCTGCTCCTTATACAGGGGCGCTATGGGTCAGAATCAACTCAATGGCACTAAACAACAACATATATAAATATTGTTGTTGTGTGCTGTTGAGTTGGCTTCAATTAATAGCAATTCTGTATAGCATTTCCAAGAACACTCGGAGGGTTTGAATCACTGACCTTGTGGTGACCAGTCCAGTACTTAACCTACAGTGTCACACCAGGACTCTCTCTCTCTACATATATGTTGTTGGTGGTGGTACTGGTGTTAAGTGCTGTCAAGTCAGTTCTTACTCAGAGCAACTCTGTAAAAGGTTTCCCAGGAGCAGTTAATGGGTTTGAACCACTGACCTTGTGGTTAGCAGTCCAATGCTTATCTTACAGTGCCACACATGCACAAACACACATGGGGTAGTGGATTATCTAATGTCTCTTCTAGGCATAGTCTGCAACTCCCACCAAACATTGCTTCTGCCCTGCTTAGTGTGGGTAAGAGAAGGTGGGAGAAGATACTGATTGGATGATTCCACTGTAAATGTCAGCAGAATTCACTGTCATTGTAAAATCTTGAAACTCTAGCATGGGTATAAAATGGACCAGCTCAGAAACAGGAGGGGGGTGGAGTGGGGAGCTCACTACCATCAAAGAAAAAGAGCCAGGAGTGGAGTGTGCCCTTTGGACCCCAAGAACCTCATTGATCCAGGGACAGAAAGCTGGGATCCCAGAGGAATGGCAGAGGAGCAGTAGAAGAAGCAAGAATCAGAGCCCGAGACAGAGCAGTGAGGCGTTCCAACCCACAAAGCAAGGGAAGTCGGAGGACTTTGGTCAGGTGGCTTGTGTGTAGAGTGGGGGGCTCTAGGCACTGAAGTGGGTTTGCTGACCCACGTAGACAGAGCGGAGTGCCTTCAGGACGAGGCTTATGGTGGAGTGGTGTGTCCTGTGGGCACTTGTTGGCAGCTGACTGGACCAACTGTACCCTGACACTTTCTGATCCTGTATTATAATCTGTTAACTTCACTAATAGACCCCATAACTGAGTATTGTCTCTGAGTTCTGTGTACCATTGTCATGGATTATCACACTAGCTTGAGGAGAGGTCTGCGAGGAATGTTGTTGTTGTTGTTAGGTGCCATCAAGTCGGTACCAACCCATAGCAAACAAAACACAGCAGAACGAAACACTGCCCGATCCTGGGCCAACCTCACTACTGTTGCCACACTTGAGTCCATCGGTGCTGCCACTTGGCCAATCCATCTCATTGGGGGTCTTCCTCTTTGTCTCTGACCCTCCATCTTACCAAACGTGATATCCTTCTCCAGCGACTGTTCCCTCCTGACAATATGCCCAAAGTATGAGAGAAGAAGTTTGGCCATTTTGGCCTCCAAGGAGCACTCTGGCTGCACTTCTTCTAAAACAGATCCATTGGTTCTTTTGGCAGCCCATGGCACTTTTAGTATTCTCCTCCAACTCCATAATGCAAAGGCATCAATTCTTCTACAGTCTTCCTTATTCACTGTCCAGCTTTCTCATCCATATGAGGTTATTAAAAATACAATGGCTTGGGTCAGGCGCACCTTAGTCCTCAAGCTGCCATCTTTGCATCTTTGCGGGAGGAATGGTTGGTACCATATTGTCCCAATACATACAAACACCACTGTTGTTAAGCGTTGTCAAGTCAGTTCTGACTCATAGCAACACTGAACAGGTTCCCAAGGAGCGGCTGGTGGGTTCGAATCGCTGTGGTTAGCTGTCCAATGCTTATCCTACACATACACATATCATATATATACGTACACACATATACGTGTGTGTGTGTGTACACATGTGTGATGCTCCTTGGAAACCCTATATAGCAGGGGTGGGGAACCTTTTTACTGCCAAAATTTATAACATCATTCCTGAGCCATATAAAATTACCAACTTAAAAATTAGCCTGCTATTTTTGGTCAAACATTTGATTAACCCACCCCTAATGTGATGGCTGGAGTCCTGGTGTGGTACTGTGGGTTAATGCATCAGACTGCAAAGCCATTTGAACTGCAAGGTTGGTGGTTCAAGCTCACCAGCTGCTCCTTGGAAACCCTTATAGGGTTGTTATGGACTCGACGGCACTTTACAACAACAGTGTGATGTCTGGAACTGCAGTTGTCTTGGCAGGGCCAGACGAAACAATTTCGTGGGCCTTAAAGGGCCTGTGGGCCGGATAATCCCCACCCCTGCTGTACAGGGTCGCTATGGGTCATGACCAACTCCATGGAACTAACAACAACAATATGTTTGTGCATGTGTGTGTGTTTATATATATATATATATACACACATATGACTCTTGCAAACCACAAGGTCAGCAGTTCAAGCCCTTTAGTAGCTCACAGCTTACATATGAATGAAGTAGCAAACTTAAGAGGTGTGGTAAATGACAGATGCGTTTAAAAGTGTCTTTAAAAGCATGAAAAGCTAGTTAGTTTGTTTGTTTGAAATTTCTGTATGTACCATTTACTGACATGGATTCTTCCAGTTGTGGAAGCATGCTTTTAAAAATAATTAGCAAAAACAAAAGAAAATATATTTAAAGTTACTCTGATACGATGCTGTAGGATAAGCACTGGACTAAATGCAAGGTCGTAGGTGGTTCAAACCCATCAGCTGCTCCTTGGAAATCCTAAACAGGGTCACTATGAGTCAGAAAGTATTGGTCAGCACCAGGATTCCTAACTATAACTAGATGTTTTCATCAGCAGAATAAGGCCTGACTTTGTATCTAACTTCAATTTAGCAGAATTAAAGGTCTTCCAAAGTTCTTAGGAATTAACAGGTAAATGGATAAAATTAACCTAAAAAAAGCACTTGATTCAACTTGCCTGAGGCACAAAGACCCTTACCCTCTACAGTCTCTTCCTCCTGTAGTTTTGTTTTAAGTGACATAAAAAAGTCTTTCAAAGCGATGGGTGGAGCTTTCAGTCCTCTGATGGTTTCCAGCAGGCAACCTTGGCCTTCAGATCTTAAGTTTTCTGGAATACTAGGTTCATGCTCCCAGATTCCCAGGTTCCTCCCCGGGATAGTCTCACTCAGTAGTTTCCAGGACTTTATATTTTTAGCAAGAACATCATGTGATTCTTATCAAGATACTTTGAAGAACATGGCCCTGAACAATAGATCTGCCTCGTAATCACCAGAGGTTGCTTGGAGGGAAAAACAGATTCCCAGGCCTCGAGGTCCATAGTGTCAGGCTCAGTAAGTCTGGGGTTGGCCTTGGGAATCTGCATTTTTAGTGAGCGGCTCAGGCCACATCTGGTTGACAGAAAGACTGCCCTTGGTGCTGATAAGCCGTCAAACTCTATTCTGCATGTGTCAGACAGAAAACAACCAGCTCCAAGAGAAACCCATGCGGAGGGGCATCCGGATATTTCAGTCCACTGGGACCCCAGACTCTCTACGGTTTTCAGTGACCTGACAAGGCCATTTCTTGGGACCAAACCCAAAGTATTATTTCTCTCTCTGTTCCTGTAGGGGACAGAAAGCCTATGATGCAAGTCTGGTAGTCTGAAACAGTGGTCCCCTTGAGCTGAATAAATACAAAGTGGCAAAATGTCTTGGAATAGTTACAGGCAGGTTATATCACACCTGAAGATCACAAATGAAACTATTGACAGGCATCACTGTCTGGTCATAAATGGAAACATTGCTTACTATGCCATTCAGCTGGGCTAAACCTGTCTGCACATACACCTGCTACAGCATTTGTGCTCAGAAAAACAAAACAACGTGAAAGACAATTATCTTTGCATTTTCCCTTGAAAAGTGAGGGAGTTACTCAATACTTCTGAAGAGGTGTACTGAACTTCTTCTGGAATTCAGAATTTACACTTACCAGTAACTATCTGGACCCTTTGGAAATGCCAAGGGAAATAGCAAGACTTAGTGGGGCTGAAAAACTAGGCAAGATCATTGTGGTTGTCAAGTGCCGGCGAGGTGGTTCCAGCTCATAGCGACCCTGTCTAGGATTTCCGAGGAGCAGTGGGTGGGTTTGAACCACCAACCTTTCAGTTCAGACCAGCTTTGTAGATCCAGTGCATTACCCTGCAGTGCCTCACCAGGACTTCAGGAAAGATTATACAAAGGTTCAAAAACTGGACTTGAATGCTTAACCATGAAATGAGTGAGCCCCTAAAAAGCACCTCAGGAGTTCAGCTGTCTTGATTTCAAACCCCCACCCACAGAGCTCAAGATTCACAACTGAAATATTCAGTACCAAACAAAGTCATTTAACTGTGAACATGGGATTCTTCTCAAGAAGAGGCCAGGCCCATGTTTCGGCCCACACACAGATACTGATCTTTGACTTGTAAATATCGGTGTATAACACAGTTATTTTGGTTTTGGGAGCCTACACTGTCTGCTATGTTAGGGTGGGTAGTTACAAAATAATAATATAATAATAATAATCTTGTCTTGAACGTTGCCAGAACGGAAGAGTTTTATGCACGGAAAGAAAAAGAGCCTTGGAAAAAGGTTTGGTGGGGAGGCTTTGCAGCGGTATTTCACCTCAATACATCTTTCGAGTTTTGATAGCTTGTAAGCTCATGCCTTTGGTTTTCCTCTTTAACTTTCAGACGATTCTAAGCTGTGCGCTGCAGCTGCAGAGGCCAGGTCTTTAAATGAAGTCAAGAAATCAGTAATCAGTACTCCAGGGAACAAATGGAAGTGGGGTAGGGGGAGCGGGGAAGCCTGGTGAGCGGAATTAACTACGAGGAGAATCCCCGGGGTTGGATGTTGTGTATTTACTGCTTAATACTCAGTGTGGCAAGACGGAATCCTTGAGCAATTCCAGAAAATCAAGGAAAGTGTGGTGTGGCAAAAAGAGTGTGGACGTCAGAGGCATTTGTTAAGTACTGTTGAGTCGGTTCCGATTCACAGTGACCCTGTACAGGGTTTCCGAGGCTATAGAACTTTACAGGAGCAGAAAGCCTCATCTTTCTCCCACGGAACAGCTGGTAGTTTCGAACTGCTGACCATGAGATTAGCAGCCCGATTTGTAACCACTACGCTACCAGATCTCCTTTCCACCTCACAGTGACCCTATATAGGGTTTCTGAGGAGCGGCTGATAAGCTCGAACTGCTGAGCTTGTGGTTCAAACTGACTTTGCAGTCCAGCGCATTAACCCACAGCGCCACACCCAGACTTCTTTAGAGACATGTAGTTGTTATTGTTAAGTGCTGTCGAGAGTCAGTTCCAAACCATAGCGACCCTGCATAGGGTTTCCAAGAAGCAACTGGTGAGCTTGAACTACTGACTTTGCAGTCCCACACATTAACCCACAGCGCCACACCAAGCATGGTGGTGGTGGTGGTGTGCCAGGGAGTCAGTTCCGACTTATAGTGACCCTGCATAGGGTTTCCAAGGCTATAAATCTTTATGGGAGCAGAAAGCCTCATCTTTCTTTCGTGGAACTGCTGGTAGTTTTGAACTGCTGACCTTGATGTTAGCAGCCCAACTTGTAACCACTATGCTACCAGAACAGATCTGGGTCATAATCGCAGCTTGGTTATTGCAAGCTAAGGGACCTTTCCAAAGGGCCTTCACCTCTTGGAAGTTTAGTTTCTTTCTGCAGTAGGGGGATAAAGCCACCTACCTCACCTGGCTGTACTAAGGCCAGAAACGATGCGTGTGATATGCTGGCTTCTGTTAAACATGGCAAATTGAACACCCATGGCTCTCTCTGCCTCTCCAGAGGTAGATGACCTGGTAATAATCAGGGGCTTACTTGTGCTTACTTATTAACTTGTTGTGAACAATTTCACACAGGTTTCACCTCAGCTTTGTAAGCCCATGCTTACTTGTTTACTGGGTACTCTATCCCTGCCACCAGTAAGCATGTGCTTATCCTGCTTACTGAGTACTCTGTCCCTGTCAGGGATTGTAAATTTGAAACGAGGCTTGATTCTAGAGAAAGGTGCCGTGGGAGCGAGACAGATGCCAGCCAGACCTAGAAGCAGAATTATTTGAAGTGGTGAATAAAATGTGCAATTGTTCACTACTGATTAGTAAGCAAAAGTAAACCCGTGCTTACTTTGCTTATTGGGTAATCTGATACCACCGGCCCCCTCCCCAAACCAGGACTCAGAACTGGTTCATTCCAGTTTGACCTCCTGTGGAGAATTTGCATTTCCACTCCAGAAATAATGAATCTGAATCTACATGTTAACAAGATCCCCAGGTGATTCTTATGTAAAATTCAAAAGGGAGAGAAAATGGTCTTAAACTGTAAACTGAAAGACTAGGGGAGAAAATGCTATCAGATCAGATATAGTAATGAAATGTTGAAAGATGGAAGACAGAAACCTAAGTGCTGACTGGGGTTAGGGGTGAAAATCAAAAGTAGAAAGGTGATTGATAGATGGGAGGCACCGGGAGTAGAAAGGTGGAGTTGGAAACAGTAGGACCAGTTAGAGTGGAATCCTTGAGTGGTACAATTAGTAGCTCTGAGCTATTAACCTAAAGGTTTAAGCCCACCCACAGATGCCTCAGAAGATGTGTGCTGACCATATCCAGAAGAATTTCACAGCTTTTTAGTAATTTAGGGCAAGAATTAGAAGGAAGGAAATATAAAAGTACTAACTCCAAGAACAACAAAATATTATATGAAAAAAGGAAATCTAATTGTAGTAAACCACATGGCTCAGCTAAAAAATCTTGCTATAGCCAAAATGGAAACAAAGACTAAAGATTCAGCTAATCATTGTGATTTAACCCCATTAGCAGCACTGAGGGAGTGTGTGTGCACACCTGCATGATTAAATCATCTTTCATAGTAGAAAGTTAACAGAGAACATGGAAAATTGTGAGAAAGAAGGACTTCCGGCAAGATGGCGGACTAGGCAGATGCACCACACGGAGTCTGTACAACAAAGATATACGAGACCAAATGAAACAGACACCAATGAAAATCCTGGAACCCTGAGCTTCAGAGGAAAGGTTAGAAAAGTGGATTGGGGGCTTGCTGGGAGGGGAAACTAAGCAGGAACAGCAAGAGAGGGACACAGCCAGCCAGCCACAGTGTGACCAACTTGGGAGCTGATTTGGAGATAGAAGGAGACCTACCAGAGCAGATTCACAAAGGTGATAGGAAAGGTATGACCCACCCTCACACTCCTCTGGTGACCAGAGGTGTGGCCAGCAACCACTGTCATCCATTCCCAGTGCTGACCCTACTCTCCAGGAGCTGCATGGGGTGAGCCAGTAGTGTGAGGCTGGGGCTGGCTGTACTCCTTTGGTGTGCCACTTTCATGAGCCACTTTAGTGCCCAGATTCAGGTAGACTCAGCTCCAGACCTACAGAACCCACAGAGCCACCAGACCAGCATTTAACCAGTCACCTTGCCCCAGCTGCCCTGTGATCCTAACAGACACTGAAACTAACTCCATCCAGGGCCTCCATAAACTACTTGTGGACTGAGTGCCCTGAACACAGATAACACAGAAGCTGAGGTTGGAAGGAACTCCATCTAGAGCCAGAAACTCTGCTGTCACATCCCACTCACACCCACCTGGAGAGCGCCTCTTCTTGTAGGAACCCCCAGAGTTTTCTCCTCTCTGGGTCCAAAAGCTACACTGTGGTTTTGTTTTGGGGTTTGGTTTTTTTCCTTTTGTTGTTTCATTGTTTATTTTTATTCTTTCTCCTCTTCCCTCTCTTTCCATCCCCTTGAATTTTATGCTTCATATTGCCACTTTTGTTTTTTCTTCTTTCTTCTGTTTCTCATTTTCCTTCCTCTCCCCCACATCCCCTTTTGATTTTTCTTTACTACTTTCTACTCTGTCTTTTCACCTTTCCTTTCACTTTTTTCTGGTGTTTTTTTTTTGTTTTGTTTTTTAAATTTCTTCCTTTCATTTTCCTTCTTATTTTTCTTTTCTGTAGCTCCATTTTCCTGTCCCTCTTTCTTATTTTTACTTATTTCTTCCTTTTATTTTCTCTCTTCTATAGCTCCATTTCCCTGTTCCTCTTTTGTCTTTATAGTTACTATATTCTTTTCTTCTGGTTGCCACCAGCTTTTTTTTTTTCCCCTTTATTATTTTCTCTCTTCATTATTGGTCCCTTGTATATTTATTCTGTTTTGTTTTCCCACCAGACAGGAGACAGCAGCTGTGCCCACACAGCCCAGCCACAACTGTACTTACTGTTTATAGCTTCACCTACTGGGCATGAACTAATACCAGCTCCTGAGCTCTGGTAGCGTAGTGGTTACGAATCGGACTGCGAACCTTAAGGTCAGCGTTCGAAACTACCAGCCGCTCCACGGGAGAAAGATGAGGCTTTCTACTCCCGTAAAGATTTACACCCTCGGAAACCCTGTACAGGGTTGCTATGGGTCGGAACCGACTCGACAGCACTTAACAACAACAACAATAACACCTAACCAACACTAGACAGCAGCTAGCAGCAGCCAAACCTAAGCTAAATTGAGGTGCACAAACAGCAAATGAGAATGGAGTACATGCTTCTGTTCCCTAACTACCCCCACGGGAGACAGCGAGAGGCCAAGAACATATCAACATACATTCATTGATTAAATACAAACATAATAACTCACAATGCTCCAGAGACAACAGACACTTTTAGCTCACATGAAAAAACAAGAGAGAATGGCTTCAATGACCAAGATGCAAAACCAGAAAATGTGTCTGAGGGAAGAAAGGTAAGGGAACTAACTGAAAAAGAATTCAAAAGAATATGTACAAAGGATTGACAGAAAGATCAAGGGAAGCAAAGAGAACAAGGGAAAAAAAACTTTAGTAGAATTAAGGAAAAAACTACAGGAACAAACAAGACAAAATAAATGCAAATTTTGAAACAATACAAAATCTGCGATTAGAAATCCAGATTAACATTAAGATCTCAGAAATGGATAATACACTGAAAGGGTAAAGGACTAGATCTGAAGTAATGGAAGTCTAAATGAGTGAGCTTGAAGATAAGTCTCTCAATACTACTATGCTAGAAGAACAATCAGAAAAAAAGAATGAGAAAATCCAAAGAAAGCCTAAGAGTTTATGAAGAGGAACAACTTAAGGGTGATTGGAATTCCAGAACAGGTAGAGCCAATAAAAAACACAGAGAAAATTGTAGAAGAGTTGTTGGAAGAAAACTTCCCTAGCATCATGAAAGACGAGAAGATAAACATACAAGAAGCGGACTGAATTCCAAAGAGGACAGATCTCAAAAGAAAATCACCAAGACATATCATAATCAAACTTTCCAAAACCAAAGACAAGGGAAGAATCCTGAGAGCAACTTGGGAAAAATGAAAAGTTACCTACAAAGGAGAACCACTGACTAAGCTCTGATTTCTCAGCAGAAACCTTGAAGGCAAGAAGACAAGGGGATGGCATATACAAAACTCTGGAAAAGAAAAAATTGCCAACCAAGAATCATATACCCAGCAAAGCTGTCCCTCAAATATGAAGATGAAATTAGAACATTTCCTGATAACCAGGAACTAAAAAAAGTTGTAATAATGAAATAAACTTTACCAAAAATGCCAAATGGTGTTCTTTGGACTGGGAACCAACAACAATAGACAACAACCTGAGATTAGCATCCATGACAACGCCACCCATAACTCAATCCAGATACAGAAGTATTTAAAACGGACCTACAAGAGTGAAAACAGGGAGCCAGAGATATCAATGCATAATGAAGCCAACTACAAAGCAAAGTAGATGCAGAAATTCTAAATGGCTAGGTAGTCAAGTAGATTTGAAGATAAAACAGACTATTTTAAATAGGAAAAAATAATTACAGGGTAATCTCAAAGAAAATTAACACATCTTCAAAATAAACCACAAAAATTTAGTGAGCATAAATACAACAACAATGAAAATGAAAAGAAAACCCACAAACCCAGCACACAAAAGTACGTGTAACAAAGAATCCAGCAACACCACAAAAACCCAAAACACAGCAAAATGCAGCAATCCAGTCCTACCTATCAATAATTACACTGAATGTAAAGGGATTAAATGCACCCGTCAAGAGACAGAGAGAGCAGAATTGATAAGAAAACAGGATCCTTCAATATGCTGTCTATAAGAGACATCAGGAAGATGGAGACAGTCTAAATGCCCATCAACAGAAGAATGGTTAAACTCTGGTACACACACACACAACAGAATACTACACAATGCTGAAGAACAGTGATGAATCTGCCCAGCACCTCACAACATTGATGAACTTGGAGGACATTAAACTGAGTGAAATTTGTCAAGCACAAAGTTAAGAAAAGGTTTTCTTAAGAAAAGAAACAATGATCGTTACGGGAGTGGGCGACGGGAAGGAAGAGGTAAACTTATCCACAGGTTAGAGGGTACACACATGTTAACATGAATGACAGGGCAAGTTCCAACTCAAAGTGACCCTGCATAGAGTTTCCAAGGAGCCACTGGTGAACTTGAATCGCTGACCTTGGGTTCAAACCCACCTTGCCATCCAGCGGGTTAACCCACAGCACCACACCAGGACTCCAAGAGGGAGGGTTATTGTTGTTATGTGCCGTGGAGTCGGTTCTGACTCATAGCAACCCTGCACAGGGTTTCCGAGGCTGTAAATCTTTACAAGAGCAGAACGCCCCATCTTTCTCCCTCAGAATGGCTGGTAGTTTCGAACTGCCGACCTTGAGTTTAGCAGCCCAATTCGTAACCACTACGCTACCAGAGAGGGAGGGTAGCAGGAGACACAGGGAGGAATGTAATCGTTAAAGTGAATAGAGGTAAATGCTGTTGGTACATGGAGGGGTTTGCAACCATTGAAATGAAACTAAGTATATGATTTTATGATTTATTGAATGTAAAACTGATGGTCTGCTCTGCAAACCTTTACTCAATTAACAATACAAAGTTTAAAATAAAATAAAATTGCAAGAAAATCAAAGTATATTAGCAGTAGTGAATTCTTTAGAAATATGATTGTAAACCCAGTAGAAACAGGTATAAAAGACTTGAAAAGTACTTGCCTCTGGGGAGTGAACTTGGGGGAAAGTTGAGTGGAGCAAGTAACTATTGCTTTCTATTTTCTGTTTTTAAATATACCCTGTAGTACTATTTGTCTTTTAAAACTATGCCCAGACATTAGTTTGATTCAACACCAGGCCAGGTTCTACATTAAAAGCTCACCTCTGTGGTCTGGCATGTGGATCAAGGGCAGGTGTGGGGTGGGAGGGCACTGAGTCTCACCTCCATGTGAACCATAAGGAACAGGCAGATACTGGGTGTAAGAGAGAAGACAGACAGATTCCATACACACCTTCCCCTGGCTGTCCATGTATACAACATTTCAATAATCTAGCATATATCTATCCTAATATGACCTTCTCATGTGCAACCCATGAAGTCCCTGGGTGACACAAATGATTTAAGTACTAACATAAAAGCGTGGTACTTTGAAGCTAGAGGCTCCTTCCAAGAAAGGCCTGGGAACCTACTTCCAAAACCCTCTGGAGCGTAGTTCTACTCCGACATATGTGAGGTTGCCATGAGTCGGAATCTACATGATGGGAATTGAGTTTGTTTCCGTTTTGTTTATGTGCAACCAAATCTTCATTCACTTCCTTCCGAAGATGTGTCTCAAATCACATCTTGTTACTCTGTGCAAAGGGGCCGTTGTGGGGCTTCCACTTGGCAAGTCCTGGACCTCAAGCTGACATGCAGTCCTCTTAGTTTGGCCCATGGGGCTCCCCATATTATAATGATCAATTTCGTCACCTGAAATGCATCCAATATACAGTGGTATTATTATTGTTAAGTGCAGTCAAGTTGGTTCTGACTTATAGTCACCCTGCACCCTGTATAGGGTTTCCAAGGAGTGGCTGGTGAGTTGGAACTGCCAACCTTGCGGTTCAAACTAACCTTGCAGTCCAGCGCCACACCAGGATTCCCCAATATACAAGGCTGTTGTTGTTGTTGTTATGTGCTGGGGAGTTGGTTCCGACTCACAGCAACCCTGTACAGGGTTTCCGAGGCTGTAAAATCTTTACGGGAGCAGAAAGTCTCATGTTTCTCGCGCAGAACAGCTGGTAGTTTCAAACTGCTGACCATGAGATTAGCAGCCTGATTCGTAACCACTACGCTACCAGAGCTCCTTATACAATGGTAGAAGGAAAACTTGATTTCACTACTCAAAGCTCCCATTTAGAAAGGGGAAAACGGGGAAAGCACAGGTTCCAAGCACATGCCCTTCTTATTAGGCCGTGAAAACTCCCTTCTCTGGGAGGCTTGTTCCTGTCTGATGCCCTTTGCTGGAGAAGACTGCCCTGTAGGGAGTTTCTCCACTTTAGGGAAGGTCAGCTTCAAAGAGGGAAGCCGCACAGCCCGGGTGAGCCCGGAAACAAATACTGGAAAGAAATGAGAATTCCATCTGATCTAAAAGGAGTATCTATCCAAACACATCTTGCTATCTAACCAGAGACCATTTCTGTGTGTTCTATAAAAATCCTTGTTGAGGTATAAGTTTCAATGACTGTGATAGATACTTAGGACCAGGATAAAAGCTTGCCTTTCTGGAAATAATGTTTACTTTATTTTCTATTAGATGCTATCATTATGTAATACGTCACCTTTTCCTTTTAGTGTTGGTTTTCAGCATTCTCGGTGCTAACCCTAAGGCCCAAACGTGGCATTAGCTTCGGGATTTGATATATTCTATTTATAACGTTCCTTTCTAACAAACGTGGTGGGAGGTGGAGGGTCACCATGAGTTGAAGCTAACTTGATGTGGACTGGTTTTATTAATCTTTAAACATTTTCTATTTCTTCTTTAACAGCTTGGTTATATATGTGTCTTTTATTGTAAGCTACCCCACATTATTTTAGGAGTACAGAGGTTACAAATTATAAATAAAATCAATCCTGGGAGAGAAGCTGGACTATCTTTGTTAATTTTCTCTACAAGGTTCTTAGAGGCTGAGGCCAGAAGGAGAAATGGGGCTTTAGAATGTGCACACTCAACTCTGTGAACTTAGCCTTTATTTATGCTCTTGTGTATGTTTTTGCTGTGGTTTCCAAGGAAAAGTTCTTTTTGAAATATTCCAGCCTTGTGTTAGTTGAACTAACTAATGGGAAGAGGGTTGTTTTGGGTTTTTTTTTTTAATCCCTCTCTCCTTCACATGTCTGTGTGTTCCTGAGTACTGGATACAGCGGCGCCAGCTAACTAGACCAGGGCTAGCATTCAGGAACAAATGTTAGAGCTGAGGGCTGATGCACTCTGGGAATCCAGGAGGTAAGAACCAGGCCAGATGTGTACGGATGCTGTCCCTGCCCCCTGGGTAATTTCCTCTGCACGGTCAAAGAAAGGCACCAGACAAATAAATAGACACTAAATGTATGAATTATGTAAGGGTAAGGACAAAGGCACGTAAGGGCAGTCACACAATCCCCGTCCAGGTGCAGGCTGGTGGGGCTTTCAAATCCTGCCCCTGCAGTTTAGATGTGTCGCCACCAAGTGGTGGGAGAGAGAGTAGCAGCCACACACAACCAAGTGGGGTTCGGTTTCTGCAACAGGGACCTGAGATGCTTTTCTAATCCAAGGCTCAGAACAAAAGGAGAACCTGTTTGTTACACTGGTCTCCTTCATAAAACAACACAGACTTCAGAAAGATAACCTCTACAGCAGACAAGATGAAGAGGAAGCACTCGTATGCTCTTTGTTGTTAGCTGCTGTCTGGTTGGCCACCAACGTATGGCTACCTCAAGCACAAAGGAAGGAAATGCGGCCTGGCCCTGCATCCTTCCCACGATTGGTGGCAGACTGGACAGTTGCCATCAATGGGTTTTCACTGGCTGGTCTGGGGGAGTAGATCATTAGTCTGGAAGTGCTGCTGAAATCTGTTCAGTATCATGTTGCTGTTGTTGTTAAGTGCTGTTGAGTCGGTTCCAACTCATAAGCAACCCTGTATAGGGTTTCCAAGGAGCGGCTGGTGAGCTCGAACCGCCGACCTTGGGGTTTATCCCACAGCACCATACCAGGACAGCAATGAGCAATAATCCACCACTAGACAGATGTGTTGGCTGGGAATCCCACCTGGGTCTCCTAAACAGAAGGTGAAAATTCTACTACTGGATCACCACAAATCAAAAAATGAAAACTCTCACAGTCAGGTGGATTCTGACTCACAGCAACAGCTCCATAGAGGTTTCTTAACTGTAATCTCTAGGCAGGCAGATTGCCAGGCCTTTCTTCATAGTGCTTCTGGGGGGGGGGCGGGGTTCAAATCACCAACCTTTAGGTTAGTAGCTGATCACCAACTGCTTGTACCCCGCAGGGACCTTGGACTCATCATCTTGTGTGCTGCTAAGTAGGTTGTGACTCAGTGACCTTAGATGACACAGTAGGACTTTCTTGGTTGCAAATCCACGAGCAGATAACCAGGTCTTTCTGCAGAGCTGCTAGTGGGTTCACACTGCCAATCTTTCAGGGAGCAGATGAGCACTTAACCACTGTGCCACCAGGGCTCCTTGGAATCACCTTAAAAACACCCAAACCAAACCCACTGCTGTTGAGTCAATTCCGACTCCCAGTGACACTGTATAGAGTTTCTGAGGCTGTTAATCTATGGAAACAGAAAGCATCTTTCTCCCAAGGTGCAGCTAGTGGGTTTGAACTGCCGACCTTGTAGTTAGCAGTCCAGTGCTTATCCTACAGCGCCACCAGGACTCCTTTGGAATCGCCTTGTTGTTAAGTGCCGTTGAGTTGATTCCAACTCAGAGAGACCCTGTATGGGGTTTCTGAGGAGTGGCTGGTGGGTTTCAACTACTGACCTTGAGGTTAGCAGTCCAGTGCTTATTCTACAGCACAAGGAGCTCTGGTAGCGTAGTGGTTACGAATCGGGCTGCGAACCTTAGGGTCAGCGGTTCGAAACTACCAGCCGCTCCGCGGGAGAAAGATGAGGCTTTCTACTCCCGTAAAGATTTACACCCTCGGAAACCCTGTACAGGGTCGCTATGGGTCGGACCCGACTCGATGGCACTTAACAACAACAACAACAATGCCAGGAGTATTAGTGACCCCATGTAGGCCTTCCAAGACTACAAATCTTTATGGAAGCAGAAAGCCTGATCTTTCTCCTGCACAGTGGCTGGTGGATTTGAACTGATGACCCTGAGGTTAGCAGCACAACGAGTAACCCACTACCATCACAAGAAATTCCCTCCTCTCACCTTCATTCAACTAAAAAGAATGCTTCTTCTTAGCTCTGACACTGAGCGCCTGGCCTGCAGCAGCAAACTCCCAGTTCTGGCTCCAGCTCACCAGGGCTTGCAGAATCATTGCACTAACTCCCCTGAGCCACGCTGCAAATGCAAAAGGCACAATTTCCATTTGAGCCAAAGGCGTCTCTTCCCTCTGGCTCTTTTTCAGAACCTGCTTGGCTACTTCTTGTGCTCCAAATCCTCAGTTCTCAGTTATCACTAGGTATTCAAACGACATTGCCACCCCCCTCACCCCACCCCCACCCCTGTCACTCCTTACACATGGCCATAATACTTCTGGTCAGCAAGTTCTCTGAAGACTATTTTCAACACAGTGTTTACAAACTGTCAAAAAAGAGAACAAAATATGATAGCTTTCCTCAAGGGTATTGGTTGGTTAACTTAGATTCAATTCACCAACCTTACTGAAATGGGTTGAACCAATGAAATAATCATTGGGAGACAGTTACCATCTTATCTCCAGGTCTACTAGAAAGATGAGGAGAAAAAAAGTAATATTAAGCACTTATGATGTGCCAAGCATTGTTTGAAAGGTTATACACATTTCAACTCATTTAATCCTCGTGATCTCCTAATATTGGACTTCCAGCTGTCAAATGAAGCCTCAACCATACTCTAGAAGGTTCTCACGGCTGATTTTTCAGATGTAGATCTCCAGGTCTTTCTTCCATATGCCTCTGGGTACACTCAAACTGCTAAGCTTTTGTTGAGCAGCTGTGCACATTCACCATTTGCACCACCCAGGGACTCCTGATTTACCTGGGGTCACAAAATAAGTGAGCAATGGAGCTGGATTCAAAGGTAGAAAGTCCAGCTGTATGTCACTCCCTCGTTCTGAACTATGTGTTTATGTGTTCGTGGTCTCCTAGGGAAGACCATTAACCATTGTTAAGTGCCGTTGAGTCAATTCCCACTCATAGCAACCCTGTATAGGGTTTCCGAGGAGTGGCTGGTGACTTTGGACCACCGACCATGGGGTTAGCAGTCCCATGTGCCACACCACAGAAGCCATTCACTGTTCTCTGATCAGTTTAGGAAGGTCTGGCATGTTTTTTTAAAATGAGTGGGCCTGGAAGAAGAATGGTTCAGATGTGAGACAGCTTCAGAGACCTCTCAAAGATTTAGTGTCTTTTTCCTGTAAAGGAGCTCTGGTAGCGTAGTGGTTACGAATCGGGCTGCGAACCTTAAGGTCAGCGGTTCGAAACCACCAGCCGCTCCGCAGGAGAAAGATGAGGCTTTCTACTCCCGTAAAGATTTACAGACTCAGAAACCCTGTACAGGGTCGCTATGGGTCGGAACCGACTCGACGGCACTTAACAACAACAACAACAGGCATCCTGGTGGCAGTGTGGGTGAGACCTTCCCACCAGTCACTCCTTGTAGAGAGCTGAGACTGTCTGCTCCCGTAAGCATCTACAATCTTAGAAACCCTGAGGAGTTCTCCTCAGTCTGACTGGATTGCTATGAGTGGGAACTGACGCAACGGCACTTGCTAACAATGATGACGAACTTACTATGCAGCGCGACTAGACTTCATAATTACATGACATGGAGGGCAGTGTGGAAGAGGGGTGAGGTGGCTCCAGGGTGAGACAAAGGTGGTGCCCGAGCCCTGCTGTCACTCACTGGGGGACTTTGACCAAGTAACTTAACTTCTCTGGGCTTCAAAGGCCTCATCTCTCTCTCTTTCTCTCTTTTTTCAAATATAATTTTCACTACAGTAGAAGGCATATGCACAACTTGTAAGAAGAGCTCAATAAATGTCCTACTTGCCTTATGTCATAAAAAGGGGACAATAAGAATACCTGTCACATAGGGTATTGTCAGTAGACCCATAAGGTAAGGAACCCTGGCAGTGAAAACCATTTTTGGGCTTGGCTACTAACGAAAAGATGGGCGGTTTGAACCAGCCCAGTGGTTCTATGGAAAACAGCCGACTTTCATAAAGATGGCAGACGAGCAAACCTGATGAGGCAATTCGACTCTGTCCCGAGGTTGCTATGAGAGAAATTGGCTCAATGGTACCCAACAACCGTAGCACATAGGGTAAGTGTCCGGCTTAAATGATAGATACTGTGAAGCACTCAGCTTAGTGCCAGATGGCACCGAGATCCTCCCCAAATGTTAGCTCGCCTTATGCACTTGCGTTGGCCTGACTTTATTGTAATTCAAAACTCGATTCAGAGATGTTCCAACCTTACATAATTTGTCATAGCGCCTGGTAGTATAAGTCCAATTTAAGCAAGAGGGGGAGTGAACACTGCTTCCAGTACAGTTATAGTGAATGCAGAAACTCATGTTTAGAGTGGAGCATCAGAATCTCAGAGTCTCTGGGTGGTGCAGTTACTGCATCCACTGCTGATGGGAGGGTTCAAGTCCACCCAGGAAGTACCTCAGAAGAAGGGCTGCCGATCTTCTGAAAACCAGCTCCTGAAAACCCTACAGGCACAGTTTGGCTCTATCACATGTGGGGCTGTCCTGAATCAGAATCAACTCAATGGCAAGTGGTATGCGATGAGACTCTCATTACAACCACTCCTGTTTAACGGGTTAAGCGACCATCTTTCCTGACTTAAAATGCCAAGTAAGTTCAGAGTTACAAGTAGGGATAAAGGAGGCAACAGAAAAGATTATGAAACGCTTCCTTGGTTCCTACATGGGAAAGAAAAACCAGGAAGGTTTTCATTTTAGCAGATGTGACTCCGAATAAGTTGAGCAGCTGTTACGTCTTCTGTGCCAGGCAAGAGCAGGTACTGAACACACGTTTATTAACCAGGGACACAATCAGAAGGCACTCGCCGAAAATCATTTGGGATCCCAGAAGCTTCAAAAAGCTCGTGGAAAAACAGAATTAGAAGACAATGGGATTTTTCCACAAACTTTTGGAAGCCCCATTGGATATTAAGCAGGGTTCCTTTAGAAACAAAGTTCCCTCCATATACCTTACAGGCTAGACTAAGTGGTTGCCACCCACATAGGTATAACTTGATGAGCTAAAGGCATCCCAAATTATCTTCCCAGCATAGCGTGAACCAGGGTATCTAAAATTCTACCATCTAGGTGGATTCCTGTTGGGGTCATTCTCTTCCTTGGTTCCCATTTAAAATGGAAATATAGCTGGCTGGAAAAACAGTTGCTAATAGGTTGATGCATCTGAGGCTGAATCAGCTCACTGGAGTCCTTTCCTTTCTAGCAGAAGACAGTGGACACAGTGAAGGAACACAGTGACTGAAGGCAGTGTGTGTGATTCTGTGTAGAAGTTAGCAGGGGGTGGCTTAGAGGGGAGGTTGGAAGTGGGGACAGAGTTTGGGTACCAACGAGGAACTTTTCTTCTCTCCATAATTTTGCCCAGGGCCAATCCTGGAGCCCATGAAGGATCTAGCAATGGAAAGGCTAATGGGGAAACTAGCCCAGATTTTCGGAAGTGCCCTTTCACCTTCCGCCTCACCTTAACCCATTCCTGCTGAATCTTTCCCCTCTTCCAAGGAATTCTCTGTAAGCAGACATAAGTCTGTTGTTTCACTTAAAAAAGAAAGAAAGAAACCTTGAGTGGCATCCACGCTTGCAAACACGCCTCTGGAGCGCCTCAAAAGATGCAGGTCCTTCTAAGGAGTGAGGGCAGATGTGGCTTAAAAGAAAGATGTTTGAGGGAAACTTTGAGTCTGTGACCAATTAGCCAGATGCGCTAACCTTACCACCTGGTTTTTCTCTTGTCGGTGTTCTTTGCGCTCTCTCTCACTTTCATTCCCTCGCCATTAGCTGAAGAAGGTCATTTCCCTTTGGCCTGGGGGGCTCACAGTCCGGGGGGCCATCTTGGGTTCACATATGCTCTTGGGCTTCAGATGGCACCGCTGACCAGGACAAGTTCTTCCCAGCATGCCTCAGCACAGGCACCATGACCTTTTCTCTTAGATTCATATCTCACTAGTTTTCCACACTTTTTTGAGCTCCAACTTCAGCTGGTACAAATGTAGTTGCAGGATTAATTCAGAACACATGCTACTGTTCAGAGTGCTGGATTTCACCATATCTGCATATCATTTGCAAAAAGCACAGTGAAGAACTGAATTTTATCTCTAAAACTCCAATAATTTGGGAGGCAGGATTTTCCTGTTTCTGTACCCACTCTCACCTAACTAAATGCTGATCACAAGCAATTGACTGATAACCACAAGCTTGGTGGTTCAAACCCACGAGACGCTCCTTGGAAACCCTACACAGGGTCACTATAAGGAACAGACTTGATGGCTCTTACCAACAAGAACATACCTGTTTCTTGCTTCTAGTCAGTGGAGCCAGGTTTTCTGTCTCTAGACTCTATTCCTATAGGTGCTGTTACTCTGAGTGGAATATAAATGCCTGTTTTTTGTTTTTTTTTTCCTTTTTCTGTTTTCAGTTTGGGTTTATCTTAATCAACTAGTTTTCCCAACACTTGGAGATTAAGAAAACTCTGAGTTGCTATCTCGTAGAGCTTTTTGAACTTCGGCACAGTGTAAACATAAATGACAGAAGGTAGACATGTAATTTGCCTTTTTTTTTGAAAATCCCCCCGAGTTGTTTCAAAAGCCAAACAAATGAGACATGTCACATATTTAGAAAGACATACATACTCTTTCCCTCTCAGACATGGGTCTGACTTTCCCAGAAACACGCCATTTTCAACACGAAAACAAAAAATCACAAACACCAGGTTTTCTTACCAGCATTTCTTTCTCAAGCAAACACTTTTATTTATTTATTTTAAACAGACCTCTCCTCTTTGTCTTTCTAGTCCTCCTTTGGTTCCTCTTGTGACTCTAATTCTTATGTAGTCATCTTCTTGCAAAAGTTATAAACTGGCCTTTTTTGATTGCGAATTCTTACATTTGTATTCTCTGTGTCACAGTATGCCATCTGACCTATTCTAATAGCAACTTCTAAACAAAAAAAATGCCTCAGTAAGTACTGAATCCTCTCTGTCCTCACTCAAATCTACAGAGCATCAACACCAACTACCCTGTCCTGCACCTGGCAGGCAACCACAAGGTTGGCAGTTCAAATCCACAAGCTGTTCCTTGGAACCCTACACAGGGTCGCTGTGAGTCAGAAGCGACTCGACAACACTTAACAACAACCACCCGATCACTACCCTGCACCCAGCCCTGGTGGCACAGAGATGAAGCCGTTAGCTGCTAACAAACTGTTAGGTGGTTTGAACCCACCTGCAACTCCACAGGAGAAAGATGTAGAAATGTGTTTCCGTAAAGATTACAGCATAGGAAATCCTTTGGGGGCAGTTCTATCCTGCCCTATAGGGTCACTATAGGTTGGAATTGCCTCGATGGCAGCAGGTCAGGTTTGTTCAATACTGTATACCTCTATGTCCCTCTCAATACTACTGGCAGGACTGCATTTTTGGACTATTAATGACATCTCTTTGTATGTTTGATTTTAAAGGTCTGCTCTTTCAAGGAATCTGTTCACATCCACTCAACTTAATCCTGAAAATTAGGTGATAAAAAACTGCTTAGTAGTTTTCTATTAAAATAAATGAATCATGAAACTATAAGTGAATATATTTAGAGATAATATATACATTGTTGTTGTTAAGTAAGTTCCGACTCATAGCGGCCCTGTAGAGGGTTTCTGAGGAGGAGCGGCTGGTGAGTTTGAACCGCTGACTTTGTGCTTCAAACTGACCTTGTGGTCCAGTACATTATCCTGCAGTGCCACTTAGTAATCTTTTAGAGAAAGAAATGCTTATATGTAACTTGCTAGTTCTTAACGTGCCAAAAAAGACACATGCTCATGCAAGACCTGGCCAGCTTACAGACAGAAATGAAAGAGAATTAAAATTTTTTGAAAATCAGGACCTCCCAGAGGTGATAAACCAACTACTGTTGTACCTCAGACAACAGGAGATGAGCCTATGGGTGCTTAGAGACTGTCTTGAAGGGTCTCACAAAGTCAAATAAAGAGGGTCCAGCCTTATGGCAAAGACTGGGTTTAATACTGTCCCTCCTAAATGGATGGTTTCAGGGAGCCCCAGAGTGGGTGCTTTTAAAATGGGAGAGACGGCATGAGTCTAGTCAGATGCCCCCCAAATAAGCCAGAAGAGCCATGTACAGAAATGTGATGTGACCCCTGACCTATTGAACAGAAGTCTACTAAGTTTTTAAAGAAACCATAAAGGAGATAATTTCTTGGATCCACAATCAATACCCATGGAAGCAGCAGTCAAGAAATCAAACAATATATTGCATTAGGCAACTTTGTTGCACAAGACCTCTTTAAAGTGTTCACAAGAGCAAAGATGTCAGTTTGAGGACTAAGGTGCGCCTGACCCAAACCGTGGTTATTTTCGATAATCTCACATGCATGTGAAAGTTGGACAGTGAATAAGGAAGAGCACAGAAGAATTGATGCATTTGAGCTATGGTGCTGGAGGAGAATATCAAAAGTGCCATGAACTTCCAGAAGAACACACCAATCTGCATTGGAAGAAGTATAATCAGGATGCTCCTGAGAAGTCAAGATGGCCCAACTTTGTCTCTCACACTTTGGACATATTATCAGATGGGACCAGTCCCTGGAGAAGAACCTCATGCTTGGTGGGTCAGTGAAAAAGAGGAAGACTCCTTAATGAGATGGACTGGCACAGTGGCGGCAGCAATGGGTTCAAGGACAACAGCAAACATGAGGTTGGTGAAGGACAGGTCAGTGTTTTGGTCTGTTGTTCAGAGAGTCATTGTGAGTCAGAACTGACTCGACAGTACCTAACACTAACAACAAAATAAAGAAAGCATGAGGGAGATACAAATCGTATGTGTTTTCGTTTTTAGAGGTCACCTGACCATGAGCAGCCACCTCAGAACCAGTGCTGAGAACTTGGGAGAAGATGTTCGATCACCCAGAAAGAAGAAAAGCACTCGGATGAGGTTTTGAGTTCTCTCTCTTGGGGAGAGGTTGTGTCCTGTGTGTGATCAAGAGATGGCTGTGGACAGACATGTGGGTGGCACTGTGGTGACAACTTCTACATGTCCACCAGGGCCTACTTTCCTTTCTTTCAACAGTACTAGAGTGCATTTCCCAGTCTGGGGCATTAGAGTACATTTCCCAGTCTGGGGGCATTAGAGTGCATTTCCCAGTCTGGGGCATTAGAGGTAAAGCTAAGGTCTCATTAGTGGAAAGCGAGCAGAGGTATCCCACTTCCAGGTCTGAAATCCCTGCAGATGGATGTCTAATAGGTCCTCCTCTTCCCAAAGTGACGTGCCAATGAACTAGCTTTAACCATGCAAATCAAGACCCACTAGTTTAGCGGTGAGAACAAACAGAGAGAAAGTAGGTGGAGAATGATGGTACAGAAAGGCTAAAAATCACATCGGTGGTTGCCAGGGATTGTTGGTAGTAATGATGGGGGTTTGACTACAAAGGAGGATGAGGTAGAAACTTGGGGTGATAAAAGTATTCAGTATTTTGGTGGTGCTGGTGGTTACACAATTACCTGTGTTTGTTAGATTCATAAAATTGGTCACTTGACACATAAAGTGGTGAATTTTTACTACATGTAAAATACACCTCCATATACTTCACTTTAAAAAAAATGAAGAACCTGACCACCGCCCCCAACATTGATTGCTCCCTTCAAGAGCTGTAATATGAAACAGACATCCAGTTCTGTGCTCTAAAAGCCACTAGGTTGCGCCTCTTTGTTATATAGCAGCTTAGCCTATGTTGTTGTTAAGTGCCATTGAGTTGCTTCCGACTCATAGCAACCCTGTACAGGGATTCTGAGGTTGTAAATGTGGATTTACTGGAGCAGAAAGCCTTACGTTTTACCTGCAGAGCAGCTGGCAGATTTGAACTGCTGACCTTGAGGTTAGCAGCCCAACTTGTAACCCACTACTCTACCAGGACTCCGTGAAACAATTGGGAAGCTATCTCAAAAAAGATAAAGCTGGATCTCTATCTCATATCAGGAAACACGCCAAAGGATCCAAAATTTAACTACAACAAAGAAAATGTTTAAAGTTCTAGGCAAAACACACACACAAATAATTTCTTTATATCCTTGGAGCCAATGATTCAAAATCTGGATGTTATAAAAGAAAAGAATGATAATTAATTACATAAAAGTTAGAAACATTTCAATGAGAATGCACCATCGTAACAAAGCCAAATGGAAAATTAGGAAAATAAAAAATCTCTTGAAACTCATTATCACAATCTCTCTCCCTAATCTCTAAAGGACTCCTTAAAATTGATACGAAAAAGACCAGCAAGCTACAGAAAAAAATGCATCAAGTATGCATCAAAAGACAGATAGGGGATGAAAAAAAAAAAGAAAAAAATGCATCAAGTATGCATCAAAAGACAGATAGGGGATGAAAAAAAAAAAGAAATATAAATACTTCATTCATCATAAATAAATACATAAATAAAACTATTAGGTCAAACCATATGGAATTATTGAGGTTTGGCCATTTCTGACTGGCACAAACGGCAAGGTCATGTGATTTGAGCTCATACAACGGAATGATAGTTTCGTCTGTCAGGCTGACAAAACTGCAAAAGCCGAGTCATGCATTCTGGGTGATGTACCTGCTAAGAACAAAAGACTGTACGTAATTATATGCTAACATTTGTATAAGAAAGGGGGCTTTCAGAAAGCTAATGGAAATACTCCATTTTAATTCCATTTTCCATGAACTTTTATATATATATATAATCTCCCTAGTGGCATAGTGGAGTCCTGGCGTGGCACTGCAGAATAATGTGCTGGACTGCAAGGTAAGGTTGGCGGTTCAAAGTCACCAGTCATTCCTCGGAAACCCTATGAGTCGGAACTGACTCGACAGCACTTAACAACAACAACAACAGTAGCATAGTGCAGTCCTGGTGTGGCACTGTGGGTGGGATAAAAGCACTGGACCAAAAGGTTGATTTGAACTGCAAGGTCAGGGGTTCAAACTCACAAGCCACCCTTGGAAACCCAATACAGGGTCTCTATGAGTCAGACCCAACTTGATAGCACTTAACAACAACAACTATTACATATATATATATAATATGGAGTCTTGGTGTGGTACTGTAGGATAAGCACTAGACTGCTAACTGCAAGGTTGGTGTTGCAAGCCCACTAGGCACTCCTTGGAAACCCTATATAGGGTCACTAGGAGTTGGAACCGACTTGATGGCACTTAACAACCACACACATATACTACACACAGAAAGAGGATATATACAGGCAGTCCCAAGGCCATAAGCAGTTGACTTGAACAACTGACACTTGCTCGGTAATATTATGCCAATTTGCCCTCATTTTGAAGTGACTGAACCAACTCAGGAAGGAATCTCATTTGTAACCTATGGACTCCCTGTATGTGCATAGAGGACACCCACAGGGAATATATCTATTTGCTGGAATCTACAACACTAAACACTAGAAGGAGACATGAGAAGTTGACTAAAATGGTTACATGGGGAAGAAGGGAGTGAGGAAGACAGAGAGACAGGAGTGGAATTATCATGGTATATTTGTACTTTGTTCATTATGTTGGTGGTTAAAGTATATACTCAAAATTAAAAAATGTTTCAATGCTACAGTAAAAGGTATTTGCGAATGTTGACAATTTAAACGACTCCTTCACCAAGCTTCTAAATAAACACAGACAGTGCCTGGGTTACAAACGAGATCTGTTCCTAAGTGTGTCTTTAAGCCAAATTTCTGGGTAAGTCAGAACAGGTACACACGGCTCTTACTTTAACCTTAATGGCAGTGGGCTTGGTTTTAGTGGGCATAAAGGCCTGAAGTCTTTTCAGTGATTTAAAAGCTGCAAGTGAAGGTGATTGTGAGGAAGAATTCCTTGTGAATTGAGTTTGGTTCAGTCTTTTCAAAGCAAGGGCAAATTGATATCATGTTAAAGGGCAAGTCTGGTGTGGCACTGTAGGATAAGCACTGGACCAGCAAGGTCAGCGGTTCAAACCCATTGGTTGCTCCTCAGGGTCGCTATGAGTCGGAATCGACTTGATGGCACTTAACGACAACAGCAACCAATGTGAGTTGTCCATATGTTGAGTTCCTATGTCACTGCAGTATATGATTGGTATATAGAGAAACCTGCTAGGGACTGCCTTGCTTTTCCGGGTCTCGAAAGTTTTCTGTCTTTGACATGCATGTACCACATTTCTATCATGCTCTATTTCATGGGAAATATTTGAGTTTCTCTTTTCTGATGGGTTTCCACCTTACATAGGTTCCGTTATATTTACAAATATCGTCACCCCTCCAACTAAACAAAAAGCCATTACTCTAGCGTTCGCCTGATGAATTCTCTGTTTGTCTCTATAGACCCTTCCTCGGCTCTTCTCTGTACCCTGTTGTGGGGGCTTGACCCCCACATACTACATCATCTGGGCTCTCCAACTTTCTAGCTTCAGTTGGGTTTGGCCAGTGGAGTCATGGGCTAGAGGACAGAGGTCAGGCGACAGCTCTTCCCTTGCTTCAGTATTGTGGTTCTGACATTGGATGCAACCAGACCTTATAACCACACCTCCTGTTTTCTGTCCCCTTCTAGGGTCTTAAGAAGCTCCAATAACACTGTCTCCCCCCTAAGCATCTCTGGGTCTAGAGGTAGTAAGTTTCCCGTGAATGCTAGTCCCTTGGTGCTTCAATATCTCTGTTGGTTTACTTCTTTCTTCCTATCCACGCCTCTGTGGAGTGAATTCTTTTCAAAATCCCAGCTGAGTGTGCCATCTATTTTCTGCTAAAAACCTGCCTGATAGATTCACTCATGTGTTTCTTACCACCACCACCACCCCTCCCCCCAAAACCCCACAAAAAACAACATTTAAAATTTTATTCTTTTCTCATTTTTAGATTCCCTAGGCCAGTTTATTCCTGTGGTATTTTATACACGCACATCTTGCAGTATTATTGCTCCCACGGTGTTTTTTGACTTACTAAAATTCATGATTCTTTTCTTCTTTCTCCCTTCTTTTTTGACAGGCCTCATAAATGGTTTCTGTATTGCCATCAGTTTACTCACTAACTCACCTGAATATCCTTTGCCAGAAAACTTTCTAACAATTGCACACTCCATCCATCAATATTTTTAAGTAGCTGCCAGGTACTGAGATTACAAGGGCATATAAAAACAGACAAGATCTGGAGTTTAAACTCTTGGAGTTTAAATTCTTATGAGGAGAGACAATAAATAATCCAATCTTACAAAAAAATAAAAATAATGTAAAATTACAATTAAAAAAAAAAAAAAAACAAAAAAAAAAATAAAAATAATGTAAAATTACAATTGAAAAAATGTGAAAGGAAGTGTAAGAGTGCAAACTCTCTGTCCTGGGCGTCAGAAAAGGCTCCCTGAGGAAGTGACAGGGTGAACAGAGAGAGAGAAGGACGGTGCTTCTAGATCTTTCTCCCACCATTTCTTTCAGGCAGTAACTACAGCTCCTCTCTCTAAATGTTCTGCATTTATCTAATAGAGGTTCAAGCTCACCAGTCACTCTGAGGCAGAACCGACTCAAAGGCACTTAACAATATCAACAATGTGATGTGGGAAATGCGGTACACGGACTCCTCACTTACCAACTATCTTGTTGTCTGATGTGTCACATTTACAACAATAGGAAAAAAATTATCTACTATCTGACAATTTTACGCATTAGACCTATGTCTGTCAGTAACAAACGCCGAGGTGCGAGGCGAAGAGTGATGCTAGCTGTGATGGTTATGGCTCTGTGTCCACTTGGCTGGCCCACAATTCTCAGCGGTTTGGCAGTTGTGCAATGATGTAGTCATCTCCCATTTTGTGATCTGACATAGTCATCTCCTGTTTTTGCATAACGCCAATTTTCTCATATCGACCTGGTCTTTGGAACTTAAAACCATGTTAAAGTGAAGAGTGGTTTATGAATCACTCTCATCATACTCCATACCTTCATTACATTTTTTAAGACTTTGTGTATCCCTCTTCTTCCTTTAATGATACAATGCAAAATACTCTGATCCCTTCCTTTTGGTTTAAGCTGTATTCTAATGATATATTTTTTTATTATAAAAAATCTATTTTGAACTTGTGACTTGACATGTTACAGAATGAAAAATTTCTAAAAATTATTGTGAAATGAACATAAAAAATTCAATCAGAAAATTTCACGTATCATTATTTGTTTTTATCTATAGTTATTTTATCCATCAATTGCTTGCCATGAGCAGCTTATTTTTATAAATTCTTATTTCACTTAAAAAAAAAAAAAGTGGTGGTTGGTGGGGGGGGAGGGGTAAACTAGTACAATCCTTTGTAAAAACAAAAATCTCCCCCACTTACAAATAGCCAACATCCAGAGCTATTTGCAAAACTCCTAGCCCTACCTCTAGGACATTTTTCTCACCCACTTACACATCACAAGTGAAAGGATTGTCTCCCCTGACACAAACATTTTAAAGATTTCAGCTGTTCAAATGCAGGGTACTTGTGATAAAGGGTGTTTTCAAGGCCTCTTCTTCACTTCACCTGCCAGCTAACATGGGAAACCATTAGCTCAGGCTGCTACAATGAACTCAGGCTTCCTCTTGAAAGGCTCACACAATCCCCAGCTACTTATCATGCAAACAACCTGGGAGACTCATTTTCCTTGCAATGCAGTAGGAGGGGTAAATTACTGAGATAAGTAGATTATTGGGGAAAAGTCACACTCGGAGGCCTTATGAAATGATTAAACCCTGGGAAATTCATCCCCTTAAATTCCTGGCCCCTGATAGTACACATTCATTACTGGCTCCTGGATAATCTACAACGAAGAACCTTCTTTGGAGGCAAAAAATGCTTCTACTCTGCTGAATTTTCACTCAACGTTTCAAACAGGGAGTTCTTTCGTTTTATGAAGGAGATTTATCACATAGGCAAGCAAATTAAAGGATGGTGGGTAACAGACTGGGAAGATTGCTTACATTTTTTAAATCACAAAAAATGCAAACACTACAGGTGATGAAATGATTTGTTATCATTGCTGTTTTGTGCCTGTCAATTCTATCTGAACTCACAGCAACCCAACAGGACAGAGTAGATCTGCCCCATAGGATTTCCTAGGCTGTGATCCTTATGGGAACATATTACCAGGCCTTTTCACCTGTGGAGTTGCTGCTAGGTTCAAACTGCAGACCTCTCGGTTAACAGCCAGGTGCTTAACCACTGTGCCACCAGAGCTCCTAGGAATATTGCCTTACTTCAAAAATCCCATCTGAGTAGAAACCATTTCATATTCATTTCCAGTCTATTGTAACAAAATATGAGGGGGCTTCAAGAAGTCTGAGGAAAAATGGAATTAAAAGGTAATAGAAGAGAACAAACAAGATGGCGGATCAAGTGGAAGTGCAGTGAGGAGCTCCGTCAGCAGCAACACAGAATATTTAGAAGGTTGGAAGGCTTACAGCTAGGGGAATTTGTAGCAGAAGCATGAAATCAATTGTTTTCTAATTCAAGATGCTCAGCTGCTTCCAGAGCCACCATCTTGGGTGAGACCAAGCAGGGGAAGGATCAGAGCAGCCGGGGAAGGATCAAAG
>NW_006408572.1:11281829-11353250 GCF_000296735.1 Chrysochloris asiatica
TCACTTGTAATTTGGAGCCCAGGTAGAGTAGTGGATTACGAGCTGGACTGCTAATCACAAGGTCAGTAGTTCAAATCTACCAGTCGCTCCACAGAAGAAAGATGATGCTTTCTACTCCCATAAAGATTCTGTTGTTGTTGTTGTTAAGTGCCATCAAGTTGGTTCCAACCCAGAGTGACCCTGTGCAGGGTTTCCGAGGCTATAAATCTTTATGGGAGCAGAAAGCCTCATTTACAGACTTGGAAAGAGGGATGTTGTGAGTTGGAACCGACTCAGTAACACACAACCACCATCACCACCACTTGGAAATACTCAAGGAATTTACCACCTGTTTAAGTAAAGCTGATGGGAACAAAGGTGCTTCAATGGTAGAATTGTCACCTTCCATGCGGGAGATGGAGGTTTAGTTCTCATCTGTCAGTAGAGGATGGTGCTGCAGTATAATGTGCTGGACTACAAGGTTACTTTGAACCACAAGGTCAGAGGTTCAAACCCACCAGCCGCTCCTCGGAAACCCTATACAGGGTCGCTATGGGTCTGAACCGACTTGATGGCACCTAACAACAACAATAACAATGACACTGAAGAGATCTCAGTGGAGCTTCCAGACTAAGGCAGACTAGGAAGAAAAGGTGTTCTACTTTGAAAACCAGCCAATAGAAACGCTACGGATCAGCCACGGCTCGCTGGCTTCTGCACTGCAACCCCAGGCTGAGCCAGTGCTGAACTACTGCTACTGCCTCAGAGCAGAACAGGGCTGTGCCTCCCACCTCCACTGACCCTGGCAAATCTGCTAGGGTTGTCGTCATCAAGGGCCATGGATTTGGTTTAATAAAACTTGATTTGAAAATAAAATCTGAGAATAGACTGGAATTTATAAACACAGACTCAGCCAACAATGAGACCGCCAAAGTGATGAGCAGTCTAGAAACCTATTAGAGATGGACTAAATCCAGGCTGATATTTATTGAAAAACATTGACAATACCAGGATTACGTGGAAGACCAGTTTACACGCCAACTGAGATTGACTTTGACTCACCTTTCTCACCCAACACTGGTGGGAAAATACAGTTAAAATCAAGACAAGGTGTAAGTGGGGAAACACCAACCTGGGCTGAGACATAGAATTTGACATCAATGGGCCTTCCGTCCGGGGTAGGCTACTCGCATGTGACCGCCAATTTGCACGTGACCCACAGCAACTCTGAGGTTAGATACAAGACTGAGGAACCCCAGCGTCACATGTGAATGACAGGACAGAGTTTGGTGGCTCCATTTAACAGAAGGAGAACAAGACGTTGGAGATTGCTATCCATTTCATCTGGGCAACAGGTAACACCTGATCCAGAATAGTAGTTAAGTCTCAGGTGGACCCTACCACCTGCTTCTCAGGGAAAAGTGAACAACTTCAGCCTGTTGGGTTATAGATACACTCAGAGCCTAAAGCCAGGCATCAAACAGATGCTGTCGGTCTTGCTGGACCGCAAGAATGTCAACTTCGGTGGCCACAAGTTTGGTCTAGGGCTGGACCAAGCATGAATGAACACTGTGTAGTCACTTCATTTTAAACTACTCTGCAGCACAGCTACCTTCAGAATTTTAGTGTACCTTTTTATGTATGGCATGCAAATATTGCTCAATACCATGTTAGACCTCAAAGTTAAAACTGACTTAGCTTTAAAGTGCTCCCCTTTCAGAGGGCAAAAGAAACCCAGTTCTAGAAAGGCCTGTCAGTTGTAGACTATAGGGGAACTTGGTGCCCCCTCTAGAGATGTCAGCTTTATTTTTTATCCCAAAATCACTGCATGTAGAGGCTTGTGGAAGCACTTTGCAAATTCATATTGCATAACTGAATGAAAGTCTGACTTCCTGAGAATTGAACCTTGCTTTCCTAACCCTAGCTCATTGCTTGATAATGTGCACAAACTCATTTGAAAGGGCCTTTTTTAGACAGTTCTTCATGACCAGTTTCATTACTTCTTTTTATACCAAAAGCAGTCTGCAGGGTGTGGTAGTTGATTTCTGTAGGCGTGCCATTTTGCGGTAGAGAGGGTGGAGGTGAGGCAGTCAATAATTCGGGGCTCTAATTCCCACTCAAGTTGTGGTTTTGTGCTCTTGCACCAGGGCATGAAATAGCTTCCAAGAGCTCCAGCTCCACGCTAGGAAGGCTCTCTGTAACTGTGATTACATGGTGACAAGACTCAGAATCTAACCTGGACTTGTGCTCTTCACTCAGTTTATTTGTTAGCTGTT
Source organism: Chrysochloris asiatica (assembly GCF_000296735.1). Lineage (NCBI taxonomy): Eukaryota > Metazoa > Chordata > Mammalia > Afrosoricida > Chrysochloridae > Chrysochloris > Chrysochloris asiatica. The sequence goes on from NW_006408572.1 coordinate 11,284,085, forward strand.
TTGTTGTTCTTGTTAAGTGCTGTCAAGTCGATTCTGACCCATAGCCACCCTGTATAGGGTTCCCAAGGAGCAGCTGGTGGGCTTGAACCACTGACCTTGCAGTTCAAAAGACTTTGCAGTCTGATGCATTAGCCCACACCACCACACCAGGACTCCTGTTTAGTGGGTACATTTTAGAGTCTTCCATTTTGCCTGGAATTCAATCCTGCCCTTCAAATGCTATAACTAATATCACTTAAAATAAAACTGGACTCCTAGAGAAGCACTGGAGGATCTGCTAGCACTGGACTGAGAACCACATGATTGGCAGTTCCAGCTCACTAGCTGCTCCTCGGAAACCCTATCAGGGTCACTATGAGTCGGAACTGACTCGATGGGCTTAACAACAACAAAATAAAACTTGAATAAAATATTGAAATCTAAAAAAAAACAAAAAAACCAACCTTATGAATTCTAACAGTCTAATTCTCAAATGATCATGTATGTGGATCAGGCATACAGACCACGAGAAGATGCAGAAATGGACACGTTTTGTTCCATTGTGCATGGGGTTGCCATGAGTCTGGGGCTAACATGACAGCAGCTAATAACAAGTAAAGCGAAGCCTATTGACTAGAATGAAATGTGTTTGCTTCTTCTCCTGTTGGACACAGTGGAGGGCCTGGAGCGAGGAGAGCCTGGCTTGGGTGAGACAGGAGGGTGAGTACTAAGGAGCCTGAGGGGGTGCTGCTGAGAAAAGAGGCAGCCACTCTTTTTTTTTTTGAGGGAAGATTTGCTTTGTGAGGTATAATGCTCCTCTGGCATAGTATTAAACCTTCAGCAAACTCTACAGTTTGTCAAAACTCCCTGGAGCGGGTGGGGGGGATGTATGTGTGTGTGTGTGAGTGCACGCAATGTGCTTACTCTTGGAGGAGAGTATGATATGACATAGTGCTTACAACAATCCAGTGAGTGAGGTACACTTAGGGTGCCCATTTTACAAATGAAGAAACAAAGGCACAGAGAGGGTAAGCCGTTTAACTAAGGTCACACAGCTAAGCACTAACTAAAAGGTTGGAGGTTCAAGGCCACCCAGCGGTACCTCACAAGAAAAGACTGATGATCTGCTTCTGAAAAGTCACAGCCTTGAAAACCCAATGGAGCAGTTCTGCTCTGAATATACGGGGTCACACTGACTAGTTGGCAACTGGTTTTTGTTTGGATTATTTTCCTTGCTGAGCTTAGCCTTGTGGGGTGAGAGTTGAGGTGGTCCATGGTGGTCTGTTGGCATTCAACATACAATATGGTTATCTTCGTTTTTAGAGATGAAATGCTGGAAGCTTACAGAGGTTAAGTAACACACACAAGGGCTGAATGCTAGAGCTGGGTTTCAAATCTATACTGAAATAGTTAAGTAGAGAAATAGTAAAGAAAAAAAGTACTGATTGGTATTCCAAGTTTACTAAAACTTTATCAGAATACATAACAGATTCAGTATTTCGAGAGAGGAGTCAGTGAGATGCTATAGAAAAGTCATCATTATAGCTATTCAAATATTGCCTAAAATATTTATGTGCAATAACATAACACTGTATTTCACAAAAAGGAGCTCTGGTAGCATAGTGGTTACGAATCGGGCTGCAAACCACAAAGTCAGCAAAAGATTCATAGCCTCAGAAACCCTGTACAGGGTGGCTATGAGTCAGAACCGACTCCACAGCACATAACCAACCAATATTTCACAAAAGACTTGAGATTCAGATAGCAAGGAGCTAGATGGGGCTATCTGCTCCCATGAAGATTTCGTTTCAGAAACCCTGAGAAGCAGTTCTACTGTGTCTTACAGAGTCATTAGTTTTTGGAATTGAGTTGATGGTGGTGGGTTTGGTTTGGTTCGGCAGCATAAGGCAGAGAAATAGGTAGAAAGGATCACTAACTGTGAATGAAAGGCCAACAATTTCAAAAAACGGGTGGATAACTACAAAGTGAGAGTTTTTCGTTAGAGATGCCAACATCCTCTCCTGCTAGTTTAGGCAAAAGGAGATTTAGAGGAGGAAAAAAAAACAGCTTACAAAACCTTCAGGACTATCAGAAAAAACAGGTTTGGGGAATCAACAATCAGGACTGATAGAGCAGTTCTAGCCAAGACACCACCGCTGTGGCCACCTGCCACCTGTTAGATATGTCAGCAGGGACTGGATGCTGGATGCTTGAGTCTTTGCTCAGCTACCCACAAAGAACCAAACACTCCCACGGCCAGGCCCAACAGAAGCACCAATCGCCCCGTGTACTGTGTACACCTCACACCAGTCACTTCTACCTCCAAATCTTAAAGAGGAAAACCAGGTCATACACCTCAGTAATACAGGGAGGAATGTTAGAAGGGGGTTGAGGTGGTTGGTAATTGACATGAGGAAAGCCAATCAAAAGTAACTGCCGCCATTGGCACCAATGAGGATGGAAAGGCGATGTGGACACTGCATGGCATGGGTGTCCTTGGACAGGAAAGCGGGAGGACAGGATAGCTCGGTGCTGAGAGTGGGGGGACTGACTTCTTATTTTTTGGCTCCAAGACATTAAAGTTGTAGAAGAACAAGGTGCTACCAGGGGAAATCTGGGCTTCCATGATGCAGAGCTGGAAGCAATGTTCTAGAAAAGGGTCTTTCAAGGATGATGGCATCCTTTGAAATACTATGAACATCTTGGAAATGAACACTCCAAGTGCCTTGGATTCATTCATGCAACCTTAAGTCTTTAAGTCCATAGTCACAATGGTCTACCTATGTGAAGTAATTCCCTCTCCTTACCTTCATCTCCCCTGGTCCAAATCCTGCTGGCCGTCCTCAATAAACCATTTCCTATATGTCTATCTTCATTTCCTTTACTCCACATATGCTCGCAGACAGTCATCTCTGCCTCTATTTAAAATCCCCAGAGCATTTTGACACCTCATACATCATTCATCTCTTTTTGCCTGGTATTTAAAAATTAGTTTTACACGTGTCTTATCTCCCCAATGGAACTAAATTTCCTTAGACAGGATATACAAGGGCGAGTGAGTATTGTTACTAGGGTCCCACTTCATACATGCCTGAGTTTATTCCAAACAAAATCTGTTTATACATGTGACCAGTGGAAGTCTGCAGACAAGTTCTCTCAGTAGTATACCTGTCTCAAGCCCAGCAGGATGTCTTCAAAAATAGGGTCCAATCATAATAAATGGCTTCTAAGGGGATTTTTTGGGCCACTTAAATTCAAGGTAGAGAGGTCAGCTCAGAAGGTTATGGCAACTGTTTTTTGGAATTCCAAAGGGGTCATCTTGATAGATTTTCTCAAAGGACCCAAGATGATTGTGGGGGCTTAATAGGAACAAGTTTTATGAAAATTTAAATCTGTACTGAAAAGGTCAGGAGAGTTACGCCAAGGAATTTTTTTCCCATCACAAAAATATGCCTGCCCAGAACTGATGCTTTTGAATTGTGGTGTTGGAGGAGAACACTAAAAGTGCCATGGGCTGCCAAAAGAACCAATAGATCTGTTTTGGAAGAAGTGTAGCCAGAAGGCTCCTTGAAGGTCAAGATGGCCAAACTTCGTCTCTCATACATCGTACATATTGTCAGGAGGGACCAGTCTCTGGAGAAGGATATCATGTTTGGTAAGGTGGAGGGTCAGAGAAAAAGAGGAAGACCCCCAACAAGATGGATCGGCTAGGTGGCAGCATCGATGGACTCAAGTGTGGCAGTGGTAGTGAGGTTGGCCCAGGATCGGACATTGTTTCATTATGCTGTGCATGGGGTCGCTATGAGTCGGTTCCGACTCAATGGCACTTGACAACAACAACAACAACAATTCTTTGAGAGTAGAAAGGGCTGTCCTATAGGAACTTTCTTGGGAATCCTTACCCCAACCACGCTCCAACTGCGATTGTGCCCCTCCAGGGTTCAAAGAACAAATTCAAAGAACATTTAAAACGAACACAATGTGAGCCCCTTAAAAGATGCCAAAACTGTTGTTTTGATGTGGTGTAAATCAAAGAGCCCAGAACTCTTCGAGGAAGGGATAGAGAGATGGAAACACTACCTTCAGAAGTGTATAGACCAAAAAAGGAGGCTATGTCAAGAACTACCACCTTCACATTCTGATACTTCTATTTAATGATTTTTGTAGCAATAGTCTTTTACTTTACCTCATGTATCTGACCGACTTTTGCCTTCTTCTCAGTTACTCCGTTATTGCCTGTTACTGTGACGCTGGCAGCTATACCACTGGTATTTTAAATAGCAGCAGGGTCACGTATGGGGGACAAGCTTCAGCAGAGCTTCCAGACTAAGGTATACTAGGAAGAAGAAGAGGCAGACTAGTTGTTACCGTTTAGCCACTAAACACCTTATGAATAGCAGTGGATATGGTACCAGAAGGTGACTAATGCATTGTCAGACAGAGCCAGGAGAGGAGTTCCTCAGGTTGGAAGGCGCTGAAAATATTACCAGGGAAGAGCTGCCTCCTCAGAGTAGAGGTGACCATAATGATGTAGAAGGAGTAAAGTGTTTAGGGCCTTCATTTGCTGATGGGGCATAACTCAAAATGAAGAGAAACAGCTGCACATATCCATTAACAATTGGAACGTGAAATGTATGAAGTGTGAATCTAGGAAAAATGGAAGTTGACAAGAGTGAAACGGAACACACAAAGATTGATATCCTAGGCATTAGTGAGCCAATATGGACTGATATTGGTCATTTAGAATCACACAATCATATGGTTTACTATGCCAGGAATGACAAGCTGAAGAGGAATGGTGTCACATTCATCATCAAAAAGAACATTTCAAGATCTATCTTGAAGTACAATGCTGTCTGTGATAGGGTAATATCCATATACCTACAAGGAAGACCAGGTAATACCACTATTATTCAACTTAACACAGCAACCACTGAAGTCAGTGATGATGAAATTGAAGAATTTTACCAACTTCTTCAGTCTGAAATTGACAGAACATGAAATCAAGATGCAATGATAACTTCTGATAATTGGAATGCAAAGGTTGGAAGTAAAGAAGGATAAGTAGCTGAAAAACACAGCCTTGGTGATAGGCGACCATACACACACACCTCACAAGATGAAATCCACAGGAATCAAACTGACTAAATCTATGGTACGAGATGGTGGAAAAGCTCAATAACATTAGCCAAAACAAGGGCAGACTGGGGAATAAACCATCAATTGCTCATATGCTGAAGCTGAAGAAAATTAAAACTAGTTCACAAGAACCAAAATATCACCTTGAACATATCCTACCTGAATTTAGAGACCATCTCAAAAACATATTTGAAGCATTAGACACTAAAGACCAAAGACCAGGAGAGTTGTGGGATGACATCAAGAATATCATACAGGAAGAAAGCAAAAGGTCATTAAGAAGACAAGAAAGAAGAAAAAGACCAAAATGGACATCAGAAGAGATTCTGAAATTTGCTCTTCAGCATAGAGATGCTAAAGCAAATGGAAGAAATGAGGCGGTAAAAGAGCTGAAGAGATAATTTCAAAGAACAGCTCAAGAAGACAAAGTCAAATATTACAACAAAATGTGCAAAGACCTGGAGTTAGGAAACCAAAAGGGAAGAACGTAGTCGGCATTTCTCAAACAGAAAAAACTGAAGGGAAAAAAAGTCAAGCCTTGACTTGAAATTTTGGAGGATTCCATGGGCAAAATATTGAAATATGCAGAAAGCCGTAAAAGAAGATAGAAGGTATACTCAGTCACGGTATCAAAAAGAAATGATCGCAGTTCAACCAGTTCAAGACGCAGCATGTGATCAAGAGCCAGTGGAACTGAAAGAAGTCCAAGCTGCACAGAAATGGAAATCTGTCAGTAAACTGAGACAGCACTGGAGGCACTCACTTGTCTATGCCAAGAAATTTGGAAGATAGCTATCTGGTCAACCAACTGGAAGAGATCCATCCTATTTGTGCCCATTCCAAAGAAAAGTGACCAAATAGAAGGTGGAAATCATCGAAAAATATCGTTAATATCACATGCAAGTAAAATTTTACTGAAGACAATTAAAAACAGATGCACCAGCACATTGATAGGGAACTGTCAGAAATTCAAGCCAGATTCAGAAGAGGATGTGGAACAAGGGACATCATTCTTGACATCAAATGGATCTTGGTTAAAAGCAGAGAATACCAGAAATACCAGTGCTTTATTGACTATGCAAAGGTTTTAGAATATGTTGTTGTTGTTGTTAGGTGCCATCGAGTCAGTACCAACTCATAGTGACCCTATGCATTGCAGAATAAAACACGGCCTGATCCTGGGCCAACCTCATTACTCTTCAGTCCATTGATGCTGCCACTTGGCCAATCCATCTTCCTCTTTTTCTCTGACCCTCCACCTTACTAAACATGATATCCTTCTCCAGCAACTGGAGAAGACAATATGTCCGAATCATGAGAGACAAAGTTTGGCCATCTTGGCCTCCAAGGAGTACTCTGGCTGCACTTCTTCCAAAACAGATCTATTGGTTCTTTTGGCAGTCCATGGCACTTTCAATATTCTTCTCCAACACCATAACTAACTAAGGATAACATTGTGAAATACAGGTATTCCAAAACACTTAACTATGCTTATGAGAAACCTTACATAGACCAAGAGGGTGTTATTAGAACAGAACAAGAGGATACTAGATGGTTTAACATCATGAAAGGTGTGCACCTGGGTTGTATTTCATGCATGATACTTGTTCAATCTGTACGCTGAGAAAGTAATCTGAGACATCAGATTACATGACGAAGAATGTGGCATCAGAACTGTGATATGCAGATGATATAATCTTGCTTGCTGAAAACAGAGAGAACTTAAAATACTTACTGATGAAGATGAAAGACTACAGCCTTCATTATGGATTGTTTCTCTATGTAAAAAAAAAAACACAAAAACAAATCCTCACCACTGGACCAATAAATAACATCACAAGAAATGAAGAAAAGATCAAAGTTATCAACGATTCCATTTTGCTTGGTTCCACAACCAACACACACACAAGCAGCAGTCAAGAAATCAAATGACATATTGCATTAGGCAAATCTGCCACACAAGACCTCTTTGAAGTGTTCAAGAGCAAAGATGTCAGCTTGAGGACAAGGTACACCTGACTTAAGCCATGGTATTTTCAATAACCTCATATGCATGTGAGAGTTGGACAGTGAATAGGACAGACAACAGAAGAATCAATGCATTTGAATTCTGGTGTTGGGAAGCACATTAAAAGTACCATGGACTGCCAGAAGAACAAACAGATCTGGTGTTAGTGGAGGAAGGGTAGCCAGAATACTCCTTAGAAACCAGGATGGCGAGACTTTGTCTCTGATACTTTGGACATGTTTTCAGGGTGCACTAGTCCCTGGAGAAGTATATCATGCTTGGTAAAGTGGAGGGTCAACAAAAAACAGGAATACTCCCAACTAGCTGGATTGACACAGTGGCAGCAGCAATGGGCTCAAATGTTACAACTGTGTTTTGTTCTGCCCTACATAGGATTGCTATGAATCAGAACTAACTCAACAGCACCTAACAACAGTTCCTAGAATAGTATCTTGCACTCCAAAATCTTTGAAGAATGAAAAAATGAAACTTAACATACCTTACGCTGTCATTTGAAAATTTCCAATGTCTGTGAGGAAAAGAATTGCCAGGTGGCCAGTCCACCTGTTTTAGGCTCATTCTAGCCAAAAATGTTCAACCTCTAAAAGTGTCTACAATTCTGGGCCCTATACTGCTTATACGGTGGGCTTTTGTCTAGAGATTAAGATAGGGACTATATCTTTCACATCTTTCTATACCCTATAATGGAGTCCTGGTATATGGTACTGTAGGTCGGTGGTTCAAACCCACCAGCTGCTCCTCAGAAACCCTATACAGAGTCACTATGGGTCTTAACTGACACATCTTGACACTTAACAACAACACACTTCACAATGCCTACTGTAGTACATATTACCAAGATTGTTGCCTTATCTAAGTCCAGATGCTATCAGGAACATGTGGATGGGTCTGAACTTAGCCTTACACCTATTCGATGTTTTTATGAGTATTTGGAATGCAATACAATGTAGATGGAATGCAATAAAAGGCATTCAATCAGGCTGACTCTGGAAAAGCTATATGGTTTAGGAAAGCAGGCTATATTCATGTGTTTGTCTCCTTTCCCTCTTGGAAAGACAAAAAGAAGAGAGGAATGCAATATATATATGCAAAAATGTAGAAAGCGGGAAAGGAATCATTAGTGAAAAGGAGATCTCCATAGATTTCTAGATGACAAATGGAATAGGGGAGCCAGAACTGAAGAGGGCGCCAACTGGTTAAGCAACATCCAGACTTAGAGACAGGATTAGTTAGAACAGGGCCCAGAAAAACTTGAGGATTCATTGGAATCTGTGTCTGAACCCTCCTACCTATGGAATGACAAAACCCGCAGGCAACCAGAGATGCAGTATCTTCTCTATAGAAATTCAGCAAACTCTCTCTGGGGTACTAGAGTTGCCAGTATGAGTATTACTGTCCTAACCAGAATCCTCTACTTCTAGGCATACTGAAGGAGGGGCGCATCCCCCAGCAATTTATCAGCCAGATCTGTCGACGCACATACAGCTTTTCTACGACCAGACCCTTATATGTGAACTGATCCCCAAGGTCCACCAAGCATTTAAATAAAGCCTGAAGCACAATACAAAAAGCACAAGATAAAACAGAAAAATTGACCCTGAAGGATATAGAGATATTTCTGCTAACAGAAGACAATTTAAAACCAAAATATAATAAGACAGAAAAAAAAAAAACCAATTCTAGCTGGTACACCTCAACATAAAATGAAAATCCTCACAGCTGTACCAATAAGCAACACCATGATTGCTGCTGTTGTTAAGTCTCGTAGAGTCGGTTCTGACTCATAACGACCATGTAATGTATAGAATTTCTGAGGAGTGACTGATGCGTTTGAATCGCCGATCTTTCGGTTCAAACTGACCCTGTGGTCCAGTGCTTACAGCACCATACCTTCATGATAAACAGAGAAAATACAAATGGGCTTTACAAAATTTTGTGGAAAACTTCCATTAGTCTTTCATTTCATTTTCCCATGAACTTTTTGAAATCCCCTCAGATTGATTTCATTTTACCTGGATCCATAATCAACGCTTGGAAGTAGCAGTCAGGAAATCAAATGAAGGTACTCCATTAGGCAAATCTGTTGCAAAGGATCTCTTTAAAGCAAGCGTTAAAAAGCAAATATGTCACTTTGAAGACTTAGGTGTGTCTGATTCAACTGCCTCATATACATGTGAAAGGTGCAAAATGATTAAGAAAGACTGAAGAAGAATTGGTCCCTTTGAAGTATAGTGTTGGTGAAGACTATTGAAGGTACCCGGACTATACCCGGACTACATGAAGAATGAACAAATCTGTTCCAGAAGAAGTCTGTGGGAAGGCTTCCCAAAGTTTGTGGGAAAACAGACTTAAAAGATAAAGGCATTTTCTCATTAAGTTTCTGAAGATCTGTATGTTGTACAGCCAGCATGCTCCTTAGAAGGAAGGCTGTCAAGATTTCATCTCACTTACTTTGGACATGTTCTCAGGAGGGACCAGGCCCAGGAGAAGGTAAAGTGGAGGGTTCCGTGAAGAAAGGAGGAAGAACCTCAACAAGATGGGTTGATACAGTGGTTGCAACAATGGATTCAAATTTAGGAATAATTGTGAGGGTGGCATAGGACCAGGCAGTGTTTCAGTGTGTTGTATGTAGGGTCAGTATGAATCAGTATCGACTTGATAGCACCTAACAAGAGCAACGGTATTCTTGAAGAGGTCTGGAGAAAATAAAACTACGCTTAAAAAAAAAAAGCAAAACAAGAATAAGAGAACACACTATGGAATTAAAACACCCTCACCCCAAAATTTGGGCATTTCAGAATGGCAGCAACCAAGGAAAGATTCTGAAAGCATTCAGGGTGAAGAACAAACAAAATGATGATAACAAGAGATAAATAAAAACAGGGCACAAAGGGGAGAGAATCAGACTTCTCGTCAGCAACACTGGATAACACCAAATGCTCAAGCGAGTTCCAAAGGAAAACCATTTGCAATTCAGAATGCTATACTCAATTAAACTACTCATCGAGCATGAGGAAATAAAAGATTTTCATACATGTAAGTGTTTATAAGGCATATCACTCATGACCCCTTTAAAAAAAAAAAAAAAAAAAAAAGTCAAGGCTATAGTTCAGCAAAATGAAGGCTTAAAAAAAAAAGAGAAAGAGAGAAAGGAAGATGTGCAATCAGAGAGTCAGTCTGAAATCCAGGTTAACAATGGATAAAAATGCCAGAAGGGCAAGACGTGCAACAACCCCAGAAAAAAAAACAAAAATAAGTTAAACCCCAAAACCCCAATAGTTCCGATTGGAGCAAAAGGGAGTTCCCCTCCCTAGAAAAACCAATACGCCAGCAAGTGAGAAAAGGACATAACAAATTACCCCAAAATATGAATACAAGATCTCATAGATGATCTGATTAATTTCCCCATGTGGAAATCAGTATTGCAAGGCACTTATAACGATGCTGATGTGTTTAGGAAACAATTGCTCATAAGTTCATTGAAAACCAAACCAAACAAATACGAGAATTACCAAAACCTGCAACATCAAAACATTATATGAGATAGAAAATGTAACCGCAGCCTATTACTGAATTCAATAGTAAACACTTTGTAAAGAGTCATAATTCCATGGAGACTGGGAGAAGAACTCTGAGAATTCTAGAGCCTAAATCTCTAAGAAAAAAAAGAGATTCACTCCGGAAAATATTCAGTATATACTAAAGGCAAAGAATGCAGGGGGGAAAAGTGAGGCAATTGGAAACTCCAGGAAATATAAAAGGCAATATTAGAAAATAAACGAACAAACTGGTATTAACAAGAAGCCACCGAGAACAAGCAAATTAGAATCCGAAGTCAGTGAGAGTCTAGAAGAATGAAATGGCCTCCAAGTAACAGGGTAAGTTCAAAACTGAAAGACATGAGGAAGATGGTGAAGAAGACACATTTCTTCTCACAACAACAACCACAACAAAATAATCAGAAGAACTACAAAAACAAGAGAGCGGAAAATGAAAAATTATAGCACAATAAATGTAGCATAGTTATAAGACTGATGGAACACAACACTCTCCTTTGACTAACATATGAATTATGACTGGAATTAAAGAGACAAATACAATTAACGAGGCTCAATTCTTGGTGTTGCATATACACATAATAATATGGAAGCTACTTATTTATTGCCTTTTAGCTTCTGGAATCAAACAAATTCAAGCATACCAAGGTGCATAAAGATAGTGAGGGACCAGGCAATGTTTCATTCTGTTAAACACAATGCTTAATTGATGGGAAACTAACAGTCACATCAACAATGTTGAAATGTTTAATAAAAAGTAAAAGAATAGTAGTTACGAATAACGTAATTTGGTCCTATAGAAGTTAGTTACCAGCAGAAGTAAAACCCAAAGTGGTTCAAAGTGATTGACTCTGGGGATCAGGACAGGAGATGAGCAGAGATAGAGCAGGGGTCTGGTTGATTTTGTTTAAAACCATGTGCATGTATTATTTGATTATGTTAAAAAGCTCGACCAAAAAAATTTTTACTTTGGAACCTAAATTTTTGGCTGACAACTGCCAAGAAATGAAGCTTTAATATGTACTACCTTTACTTCTTCTCATGTCGTTTTCTGTCCATGGGTTATCCAAACATGGGACTAGTATACCTGGCTAGCACCTTACTCTGCATGATGTACATACAGGATGCAGGAAATTTAAACTGTGGGTGAGCTGTCATCTTGGGGCAATTTCTACACTAATTGTCACAAAGAGGAAGATCTCCCCAGGCTTGCTGCAGGAATAACCCTGGGTCTTACCAGACGTTCATGCTCCTGCTGGACAGAATAAGTGAAATGTCTTATATTTTCCTTTTGAAAGCGCTAGGAACAGCTCAAGGATTTGCAAGGCGGAATGAAAGAAAAGCTGTCACCGAGTTCCTTAGGACTCACAGCTTGAAAGGAATGAGAGGAGGCCCACAGGGGGCCTTCGGACCAGGCCCAGCAGGGGAGACTGAGCACTTCCCCAGCCCAGGGGGTGGGACCACAGCTCTTAAAGCCACAGATCTCCTCTGTAGGCACAGAGACCCTCACAGCGGGAATCCTTTCACGCCAGTCACCCTTGGAGACTGCTATTTATGCTAAAGAAATTTACCCCACTCCATTGTATATTTCTTGTCCAGAGTTCTCTTGGATCCCTTGTTTGGGGCCTTAGTCCTACATTGTGAGGAGTGGAAGGGAGAGGCCATTTAAGAGGGCAGGGATGGCTCATGATGGGTCTGTTAGCTTGGCATTTGTTCTTTCCTTTGGGAACCAAACCCAATTTGGGTACATTTGCTTTAAAAAAAAAAAAAAAAATTATTCAAGATTGAAGAAATCTTAGTTGTGTTCTATTTTTCCTGGGAGGAAAATAACACTAAAAGAAACCCAAAGCTTTATCTTATTTATAATCTATTCTTGTGGGGGAAATGTGTTTCCACTTCTTGCAGGCAGTTGTAGCTCCTAAAGACTGAGAGGCCTTTTCCTCACCAGAGAGATGTTAATTTTTATCTTGCCACAAGTTACAGGGAAGCTCCTTCTGAAACATTTTCTTTTGAGGCAGAACTTAAACGTATGCTACAGCTTTTGTGAATCCTGGGAGTCAAATCCTTATAAATCCTTTGAGATGACAGATCAATTATTTCTTCCAACAGTTAATGAACTAATAACTCTTAGAAATTTCTCCTTTCCTGGGTTTAAAATAGAGAGACCTAGGAGAAAGGAGGGGGAAGGAGATCCAACAAATTCAGGGGGGAAAAATCAACAAAGGGTTAGCTAGCAATAATATAAAAAGCGTATTCCTTACAGTGTTTAAAAGAGAGCTGCATTTTATTTGAGATCGCTGATTTTTAAATTAAATTCATGTTAAATAACATTATATTTTATAAACATCGCACATACTTTTAAAATACACTATAAAATCATATTGGGATCAGTCAAGGGAAGAAAGGAAGGAAGGGAGAGAGAAAAGGAGGAGGAAGACAGGCACTGGAGAAGGCATGTAAGAACTGGAACATTGCTCAGGGCAGACAGTGTTGGCTCTCTGCAAACCAGCAAGTAGAGGAAAATGACACACATGTCCAGCGGTGGAGATAAAGGACAAAGATAGCAGGTTATTCCAGGGTGCACTAGCCTAGGACTGTGCAGCAGAAAGGAAGGAAGCCAGTACTGATAGAGGAAGGAGCACTAGGTAGGAGCTGGCAGATTCTATAGTTTGGGTATTCATGGAGTTAGACACAAGAATGAACCTTTGTCAGCTACAGCAGAAAGGTAGCTAGTCTAATGAAAATGCTCAGTGTCACTGACCGTGAGCTCTGATCCCCAGAGAAATGCAGCCTGCTGGGTGAGCAGAACAAGGGGGGTGGGGGGCATTAATCCCATAGTGTGGAAGAATAGCCAAGGGATGAGAGGAGAAAACGGAAGTGCTGGAGGGAAGTAAATGACTTGTTCAGTGTCCGATGGCATTATATGTGAGGCAGTATTTGTAGGTAAAAGAAAGGCTTTTCCGGTTTCGTTTGTTATTTTTAGGTAAAGAGCTAGGGTTTGGGGGTCACAGAGACACTAGCTGGTGAGCAGTTCTCTCTTCTGAAATGCAGTTCTTTATTTGTTAAATGACTGTTGATAGTTAACACATGTTGAAATAAATGACAGTATTTTGCATATGCTGGATTACATAAAATACAAAATCTTATTCCAAATCTAGGAAAGGGTCCATCCTGGAGGATGGTACCCCAGAAAGCATGAAGGACATTTCAGGTGTGACAGTTAGGGTTTGATGTCAACTTGAATGGGCCAGGAGTCTCAGCGGTTTGTCAGTTGAAATGCAGTTACCCCACAATGAGATGGAACAGAATGTAATTAACTAGGATGAGTTCTGCTAGGAGCAGCCATTCAATTGAAAGGATGTTTCCGGGGTTTGTGGGCTGCTTCCAGTATATCAGACACTCAGGTAACGCTTGTTTGCTTTCTGCTGGGTCTAGATCTTGCATCTGGCTCATTCTCCAACCTCTGGTTCTTTGAACTTGAGATAGTGGTCTGCTTTATTACCTGCCCATCTTGGGAGCCATCAGCAGCCTGTCTTCTCACCTGCTGGACCTGCCTGCCGGCCCCAATCTTGGTTCATCTGACCCAGGCTTAGGACACACTCATTTCTACAACTATGTGAGCGATTTCCTTGATATAAACTTCTCTCTCTCTCTATCCCTTATATATGGTGGTAATGGCTATGTGCCCTGGAGTCGGTTCCAACTCATAGTGAACCTATGTAAGGTTTCTGAGGCTGTGAATCTTTCTCCCACAGAATGGCTGGTAGTTTCAAACTGTTGACCTTGAGGTTAGCAGCCCAACTTGTAACCACTACATTACCAGAGCTCCCTCTCTCTCTCATATGTATATAAATATGCACACAGATACATTCATAAACATACAGTTTAAAATCAGGAAAGGTATGTGCAAGGAGTGTATCTTTTCACCATACTTATTCAATCTGTGAGCTGAGCAAATAATCTGAGAAGCTGGATTTTATGAAGAAGAATGTAGCATCAAGATTGAAGGAAGGCCCATTAACAACCTGCAATATGCAGATGATACAACCTTACTTGCTAAAAGCAAAGAGAATTTAAAATACTAAATACTGATGAAGAACAAAGACTACAGCCTTCAGTATGGATTACAACTCAATGTAAAGAAAATAAAAGTTTTCTCCATTGGATCAGTAAATAACATCATGATAAATGGAGAAAAGACAGAAATTGTCAAAGACTTCATTTTGCTTGGATCCACAATTGACACTCATGGAAGCAGAGTCAACAAAATCAAATGATGTATTGCAATAAGCAAATCTTCTGCAACAAGACCTCTTTAAAGTGTTAGAAAGCAAAGGTTTCAGCTTGAGGACTAAGGTATGACTGACCCAAGCCAGGGTATTTTCAGTTGCATCATATGCATGTGAAAGACGGACAATGAGTAAGGAAAATCATAGAGGAATCAATGCGTTTGAATTATGGTGTTAGAGAAGAATATTAAAAACACCACAGACGACCAGAAAAAGACAATCTGTGTTGGAAGAAATACAGCCAGATTGCTCCTTAGGATTGAGGATAGTAAGACTTCATCTCTCATACCTCGGACATGTTATCAGGTGGAACCAGTCCATGGGAGATATAATTCTTGGTAAAGTGGAGGGTCACAAAAAAAAAAAAAAAAAAAAAAAAAAGGAGACCCCCAGCGAGATGGACTGACAGAGTGGCAGCAGCAATGGGCTCACACGTAACAATTGTGAGAATGACGCAGGACTGGGCAGTGTTTCACTCCATTGTGCATAAGGTCTCTCTGAGTCCAAGCCGACTCCATGGCAGCTAACAACATGACTCTACGCTGTCATTGCCTGGTGCACAATGTGGCATGGTATGAAGAATATGGAATTTAAGAGTCAAAGACCTGAGATGGAATCATAGCTCCGATGTTATTCAGCCTCATTTGTTCTAACTGTAGAGTGTCCTGGTGGTGCAGTGATTAAGCACTTGGCTGCTAACTGAAAAGTTGCTAGTTCAAACTCCAGCTGCTCATTAGAAAAAAGATATAACAATCTGCATCCATGAAGACTGACAGCCTTGGAAACTGTCTGGTGCAGTTAAACTACATCCTGTATGGTCACTGGTGTGGCGCTGTGGGATAATATGCTGGACCACAAGGTGCGTTTAAACTGAAAGGTCAGCAGTTCTAGCTCACCAGCTGCTCCATGGAAACCCTACACAGGGTCACTATGAGTCGCAACCGACTTAACAACCAAAATCATGGTTGCTAAGAAACACTTGTGGGATTGTAGGTTATGCATTGGAATGCTAATTGAAAGGCCAGCAGTTTAAATAGACCTATAACAAAGGAAGAAATTGACCTGGTCATCAAAAAACTCCCAACCAAAAAAAGTCCATGTCCAGATGGCTCCACTGGTGAGTTTTACCAAACATTCAGGGAAAAGTTGTCACCAATTCTACTTAAATTACTCCAGAATATAGAAGAGGATAGAAAACTCCCTAATACATTCTATGAAGCAAGCATTACCCTCATACCAAAACCAGAGATGAACAATATAATAAAGGAAAATTATAGACCAATATCCCTCATGAACATAGATGCAAAAATCCTCAACAAAATCCTAGCCAACAGAATTCAGCAGCACATCAAGAAGATAATACATCATGATCAAGTGGGATTCATATCAGGATGCAAGGATGGTTCAACATTAGGAAAACGATCAATGTTATCCACCATATAAATAAGAAAAAAGAAAAGAACCACATGATCATATCGATTGATGCAGAAAAGGCATTTGACAAAATCCAACATCCATTCCTGATAAAAACACTCAACAAAATAGGAATTGAAGGAAAATTCCTCAACATAATTAAGAGCATATTTACAAAACGAACAGCTAACATCACTCTTAATAGAGAGAAACTGAAAGCCTTCTCCTTGCGAACAGGAACCAGACAAGGATGCCCTTTATCACCACTCCTATTCAATACTGTTTTGAAGTCCTAGCCAGAGATATAAGGCAAGATAGGGAAATTAAAGTCATCCAAATTGGCAAAGAGGAAGTCAAACTCTCTCTATTTGCAGATGATATGATCCTATACATAGAAAACCCCAAAGACTCAGCAAAAAAAAAAAAAAAAAACTACTGGAACTCCTTAGAAGTTTCAGCAAAGTGGCAGGGTACAAGATCAACATACAAAAATCAGTTGGATTCCTCTATACTAACAATGACAATGCTGAAAAGGAAATTAGAAAAGCAATACCATTTACAATAGCCACCCAAGGATGAAATATTTAGGAATAAATGTAACCAGAGAAACAAAGGACCTATACAAAGAAAACTACAAAACACTACTACAAGAATCCAAAAGAAACTTACAAAAATGGAAAAATATACAATGCTTCTGGATAGGAAGACTTAACACTGTGAAAATGTCACACAGCAATCTACACAGATAACACATCCCAATCCAGATTCCAATGACCTTCTTTACAGAGATGGAAAGAACAATTACAAACTTTATATGGAAAGGAAAGAGGCCCAGGATAAGCTAAGCACGGCTTAATAAGACCAACAAAGTTGGAGGCCTCTCACTCCCTGATCTCAAAATTTACTACACAGCTAAACTGGTCAAAACAGCTTGGTACTGGTACAATGAAAGATACACAGATCAATGGAACAGAACCGAGAGCCCAGAAATTAACCCATCCACATACAGCCAGCTGATCTTTGACAAAGGGCCAAAGGACATTGAGTGGAGGCGACATAGGCTCTTCAACAGATGGTGTTGGCAAAACTGGAAATCGACATGCAAAATACTGAAACAAGACATTTACCTCACGCCACATACAAAGACCAACTCAGCATGAATTAAAGATCTAAATGTGAATCCCAGAATTATAAAAGTCATTAATGGAAAAATAGGGACAAATCTAAGGGCTCTAATCCTGGGCACACACAGAAACATTATGAAATTTACACAAATAAAAGAAGACAAAATAGATGATTGGGACATTCTAAAAATCAGAAACTTATGTGCATCAAAGGATTTCACCCAAAGAGTAAAAAGAGAGCACACAGAATGGGAAAAAAATCTTTTGCAATGACATATCAGACAAGGGACTAATTTCTCAAATCTATAGGAAACTACAACACCTCTACAAGAAAAAGACAATTAAAAAATGGGCACAGAATATGAACGGACACTTCACCAAAGAAGACATTTGGGCAGCCAACAAACATATGAAGAAATGTTCACGATCACTAGCCATTAGAGAGAGGCAAATCGAAACAACAATGAGATGTCATCTCACACCAGCAATAATAGCGAAGATCAAAAAAGTAGAGGACAATAAATGCTGGCAAGGATGTGGAGAGACTGGGACCCTCCTACATTGCTGTTGGGATTGCAAAATGGTCCAACGTCTCTGGAAGGCAGTATGGCATATGCTTGTTGTTGTTAAGTACCGTGGAGTCGAATCCAACTCATAGTGACCCTGCACAGGGTTTCCGAGGCTGCAAATCTTTACAGGAGCACAAAGCCTCACCATTCTCACGCAGAACAGCTGGCAGTTTTGAACTGCCGACCTTGAGGTTAGCAGCCTGATTTGTAACCACTATGCTACCAGAGCTCCTTATGACACATCCTTAGAAAGCTGGAAATAGAAATGCCATATGATCCAGCAATTCCTCTACTTGGTATATATCCACAAGAAATATAAGCCATAACATGAGTAGATACATGCACACCAATGTTCATAGCAGCACTATTCACAATAGCAAAAAGATGGAGACAGCCAAAGTGCCCATCAACTGAAGAATGGATAAACAAACTTTGGCACATAGACACAATGGAATATTATGCTACCTTGAAGAAAAACAAGGAAGCTGCAAGCCACCGCATAACATGGATGAATCTTGAGGACACTGTTGTTGTTTAGTGCTGTCGAGTCAATTCTGACCCACAGCGACCCTGTATAGGGTTTCTGAGAAGCAGCTGGTGAGCTTGAACCACTGACCTTGCAGTTCAAATGGCTTTGCAGTCTGGCGCATTAACCCACAGTGCCACACCAGGACTCCATGCTGAGTGAAATTAGTCAGTCACAAAAGGACAAATATTGCATAAGACCACTAATACAAAGCTTAAGAAAAGATACCCTTACTAAAATGAAAAGAAGAAGAAGAAAGATGAGACTGTCTACTCCCGTAAAGATTTGTAGTCTCAGAAGCTGTATGGTGGGGTTCTACTCTGGTCTAAATGGTCACTGTGAGTCAGAATCGACTCCACAGTAGAGGGTTAGGTCCCTATGAATCAGAATTGACTTGGCAATGGGTTCTGGCCATGACTGTAAAATGGGGATAATTATATTTATATCTCAAGTGGTTGTGAGTATGAAATAACCTTAGTAAATGTTAGGGGAATCAGAATCCAGTTGGCTGGTCATATAAAGACCCCAAACTCAACTGTGGACCTATGGCCCTGTTGATGTACAGCCTCAGCTGGTTTTTTGGGTGCGTGACCTGCACTGTTGCAAGGAGTCTCGTGCCTACAAGGGTTTCATGCTTTGCTATTGCCAAACAAATTCTGAAGGAGGGGTCCTGTGTCTTCATTTTGCATTGGGCTCTGCCAATGAGGTTGCTGGTCCTGGGAAAAGCTACATGATTCAGTGAAAGGCACTCAGGGAGAAGATGCCCATCATTTAGAAAAGGACTCCCAGTGGAGCTAGACATTTATAGTAGGTGCCATTTTTTATTTCAGTATTTTTATGGTGGTAAAAGTCTGTAAGATAAATTTTTTGCCAATTCAACAATTTTTACTTGTACAATTCATTGTGTTGTAAATCACCACTGTTACCCTTTTCCAAATGATTCCACCACCATTAACTGAGACTCAGTGGACTACAAAGTGGATTTGAACCACAAGGCTGGCAGTTCAAGCTCAACAGCCGCTCCTTGGAAACCCTATACACGGTCGTTATGGGTTGGAACCAACTCGATGACACTTAGCAACAACTAGTGTCCCCTAGGCAATACCCCCCGTCTTCCTAGCTCTGTGATAACCACTAATAAGCTGTGCTCTCTATACACCTGTGTGTTGCACGTAAGTGAGATCGTTTGGCTTTTGCTGACTGACTCAGGTCTCATGTTTTCAAGGTTTAATTACATTGCAGCATCTGTCAGAACTTCCTGTCTCTTTAGGGCTGAGTAACCTGTTAATTCCAGCTGCCCAACACCTGAACCTACTTCTTACACGTGGAGAATTCTTTACTTCATGAGTCTTGGAAGGAGGAATGGCCAAAAGGATCCAATAATGGAATTCCCCTGCCTCCCTGCCAGCTACGTGGGGTGACTCGAGTGTGTGATGCTTAGAGACAAGAAGGGAGTGAAGGATTCATTTCGGCAGTGGCGGCAGCACCCCTGGGTACGACCTTTGGTGTCCTGCACCACTGACCAAATGGTTCTGTGGGCTTGTGGTTTCCTGCTTCTTGTTACCACTTTTGGTGCCTCCCTATTTTCTAGCCTCATCCCCCAGCCTTTTCAGTGGTCCCCCCAAAAAAACTACTCAGTTCCCTTTCAGTGACCTCTTTTCTGCTTAACTCATCAGAGACAGTTTCTGTTGCTTAGAGATAAGAGGTTTTTTTTTTGACAAAAAGTTAGACTCTGCTGTGGAGTTACTGCCCAGAGAATCTCTCAGCTGGTGGCAAATGGGTTCTATGTTGCAAGGCCAAGTGTGTAACACAAGTGCTGGGATGTGAGTGCTTACAAGGGGGAACCTCAGAGGTCATCTGGGCCACACTCCTTCTGAAAGCAAGAATCTGTCATACAGAATTCAGGATGTGAACGATAGTTTAAAAAAAAAAAAAAAGCAAAGAAGAAAGCCTTTATCCTAGGTGACAAATCTGAAGACTGGACAACAGTTCCCAGCCATACCTTTCAGGGTCAGTGGTCATCTTAGGGCTGGTGAGGATGTCTCTAGTTGTCATTAAAGTGTCAAGGATGAAGATGAGGGAAATGCCACATCATGGCCACGCATGGCCAGAATATGAAATGTCAGGTATGTAAATAAAGAGGGTGCTCGAGTCCCAGATGAAATTTCAGAGCATGATAGGCCAGGGGAAGCAAGAAATTAAAAATGGGGTCCTTCTAGGAGAGACAGACCACAGCCAGAGTGACCGCGGAGAAATGGCAGACGTACCAGACAGGGTGAGAATACCTCTCTGGCTTCTGGGACCGCTCCAGGAAATGATTCTCTTTACCTTCCATAGACACGGCCCATGAGCAAGTCACATGTTTAAAAAGAGAGGACAGCAGTCTTCTATATTTGCTAGGGACTGGGAGAGGTGGGGGACAGTTCCGATAAGCTCGTTTCACAGCAAGCGCGGCACTCTTGGCTGAATCAAAGTCACTTGATCTTGGGCATTACAGCTCTGTTTCCACATTGCCACTTAGCTGATGGGGCGATTTTCCAGTCACTGCTTGAGGGACCTTGGTTCCAGGGCCGGGTCACTGTTGTATGAGCGCAGACGGACCCAGCGATGAGAAGCCAGGAGCACAGAAGTTGTAGAACCACTGTGTGTCCTATCAGACCACCAGCTGCCATTGCCATTGACTCATGGTGACCCTATATGTTTCAGAGTACAACTCCGCTCCATTAAGGGTCTCAATGGCTGTGAATGCTCAGAAGTAGATTGCCAGACCTTTCTTTAGAGGTACTTCCCAGTGGGCTGGAATGGCCAACTCATCCCAGGGACTCATCAGACCACTTGAGCAATCTCAAAGTCAGAACGGTGTATCTGAGAGCCAGGGTTTTAGGGCGCCTCTCACTGCAACCCACAGGGTAGCACAACCAAGAAAATGGCGAGTGCATCCATCTCACAGATCTGAAGAAGCAGAGATGAAAGAAAGAGAGGTTGGAGCCTGGCAAAGTGGAAAGGAGAGAGAGGATCCAGGTCAAGAATAAAGAGGTTGGGTTCTAGCAAGGTGGAAGGGAACACGGGGTCCTGGTAAAGAATGAGAGATTGGGTCTCAGCCAGGTGGAACGGAGAGAAGGGGTCTGGATGAAGAATGAGTAGTTGAGTCCCAGCAAGGTGGAAGGAACAAGACAGCCAAGGTCTGGGAAGTCTGCAAAAGTCAGCCAGGGTGTTTGCATAGGAGCAGTAAGCCCCAAAGGGTGCCTGTCCCTAGGGCAGAGGATGCTCCTGATGACAGCCCAGAAGGTGAAGCTCCTGAAGGCAGGCTGCAGAGCCCTGCTTTCAGGGAGGATGCGGATACCCTGGGAGGTCCTGGCCGATTCAAAGGCACAAGGAGAGAAGGATAGGGAGAGAGAAACCGGAGGGAGGCTCAGTGGGCTTTCTCGGAGTCCTCATACCCAGGGCTTTATTTGAATTTATCACCTCTTATTAGTGTCTTTTGAAATGCGAATTAGCTGATTAACCACTGCTCACAGCCTTCCAACTGTTCTTTATTCTCCAGCATTCAGTAACTTTGTTCTAAATAGGGTAGGCCACAGTAGCCCACCAGGGGGAAATTATTCTCAAGGGTACAAGAACAGTGACCACAACAAAATTACTCCCTGGATGGAAGCAAGTTGGGGGAGAGACTGTTCCTGGAGCCGGCTCTAGCCACCCCTGGTTTACATACAAAGCCCTCAGGGACACTGTTTACCTCCTTTGTTAGCCCTCCAACCCACAGTTAGGATTTATGAACAGGACTTTGGAAAACAAGACCCACTCTCTTCGACCCCCTACCACTTTTTTGTTGCCTATATTCATTTCATAAAAGGTTCATTAGTTCTAGGTCCCTGAGAACCAGCCGTACACTTGCTTTAACTTTCTGTTTGGGACGTGAGTTCATGCCCATGAACAACATGGGATGACCTCTGGCAAAGCTGCCTTCGCATTTGCTCAGGCCTCCAGTTTGGCAACACCACACAAAGGCAGTATGGTATGTATACACTTTCCGGGGCTGGGCCCCTATTCAGAGGGGGCTGGAGCCTGAGCGTAATGGGCCCCCTACAGACAAAGCTAGCAAGTTTCTTAATTAAGTCTAAGTGAAAGACAGATCCCGCTTACATCTTCAGAGAACCTTCCTTCAGGACTTCAAAATCACCCTATACTGCCTATCAAATCCAGGCACGAATCACTATCCATTTTTCTCTTTTTAAATATAGAAAGCCAAGCCTCCGGGCGCCAACTCTTCAGCCTCCTCTCAGTTTCCCTGCAATTTTAGACATGCCTCTGGCTTATAAAACAGGAAACAAAGGGATTTCTTGTGTGTCAAGGAAGGGCCTCAGAGGGTCTGCATTTCATTCTGGCCTTCCCCAGTGCACCTCACTGTCTAAAGAGCTCTTTAACTGGTTTAGTCTCATTAACATTTCCATGAGCTATCACAGAATATACTTTATATAAAAAAAATTAAACAAAAAGCCCAGCATCGATACATGTATCACCTAAGTACAAGTCCTAAGGTGGAATGGTATTAAAAAGAATAATTATTATTTCAAATGTGTGATTTTTCACCTCCCTTCAACCTACCCTGTGCCCTCCCTGCCCCCAGCCCCACCCCCATCCTATCCCCAGTAACCCTTCTCTCTCTCTCTCTCTCTCTCAGACAGGCCATTCTGTTTTCCCGGCTTTGCTGTGATAATGTCCTTTGCCAACAGAAACCAATTACTTTTCAGCAGTAAGTCATGAGGAGTATGAATTGCTTTAATTTTTTCCCCCCTTTTAGCAGCTGCCCGGGTGGGTTGTGAGGTGCAGGCAATCATGGGACTAGAATGAATACAACCACATGGAGGCAGAGTGTCCTGTGGGGAAAATGGTGCTCAAAAATTAGGGCCTGTTTTTTGTTGTTGTTGCAAGAAGCTAATCAATGAGTTAGACGTCATCATCAATGAACTTTTCACTCTGAATTGAGGTCACCAATTCTTGGCTTTCCCTAACTGCCACCCCACCCCCCATGCACCTGACTAGCTTGTAAAAAAAATGTCACCTTACTGTTAAAGTGCTCAACACACCCTGTTTTTTCTTGCCTATTCCTTCCCTCCTTCCCTCCCCCCACTTTGCCTTTTCCTTCTGCAATTCTTTGCTTTCTCATTAGAAATGCCCAGCAACGTCTGGCGGACAAAGACACTGCAAACAAAGTGTATGGAAAAGGGAAAAGGGGCTAAAAAAAAATTAAAAAGAAGGAAAAAAAAAAGCGCAGAGGAATTCTTCATTCATTGATCTCTAGAATACATTAATATCTGAAACTGTTGGCACAGCCGAACATACTCCGGCAGCGAACAATGCAAGCAATGATTCCAAGTCTGGGATCTTCAAATAAACCCAGTGCTGTCATGGCCACCAGGAAGGAGAAGAATGGCGATATTAGCTGACCTTCATTCTGTTGTTTCTTCAGACCTGACTGCTGGACCTCTGTTTGCTTGTTACTAGGATTTCTTGGCTGAAAAATTTTAGCATTTCCCAGGCAATACAAGAGCCAGTTTATTAGGTAAATAAACCAGGCCTCAAATGGTCTTCTCTGTTTCGTGATGGGAACAGGGGAGGGCTGGAAAGAGAGTTGAGTTGGAATAGCTAAGAAACAGAGAGCCCATCTTTTTTTCCTTCATCCCGAGCACCAGTGGACCATGAGGACAGAGTTTACAAACCATCAAACCAATATTCTGGCTTTTGGTTAACATCATCCAAGTCAGGAAGATACGACTCACCAAAGTAAACAACAAAAATAGCTGCTTTCTTCCTCTAGAGACCCAGATCTTCAATGACATTTCACTTACCCCCGCACTGATGAGTAACTGGGGACTATTTCATAACGCATAAAAATGGAGTGACTGGTATTGAATTTCATTCATCTGCCATAATTACTTAAACGCTCTCATGTTATCCAAACCGCTCTCCAGTGACGGTCTTAATGATGTTAATAAATAAGTAATGCAGAACTTGGCTCATTTTTCAGAGTTGCTCCATCTAGCGTGTCTTCTGGCTGTCTAGACTGTATCCCAATCAGAAATGACTGGCTTTATGTGTCCGTTAACTGTGCATTGTCTCTCCTACCTGGCCCCTGTGATGTAAGCTCCATGAGGATGAGGACCACTGGTGCACCCTCCCAACCCCAGAGCCCAGCAGAAGCCAAGAAACATTTGTCAAACAAAGTGATGTTATTTTTTGCCTGCTTTTATAAAAAAGGATCAGGTCTTTGAAAGCTTCCAGCTGCCACACCTGAAGGACTGCAAGATGAGAACAAGATCCAATTCTTCCTACGTTGGAGTATTTTCTCCACTGAACATGAACACACGAGTCCAAGTTTCCTATGGCTTCCAACTTTCCAATGAAAATATATCTTATAATAAATGCCAGGAATGTTTACTCTTGCTTAAAGCTGGAGGTCATGAAAGTTTATACATAATAGACACATATTCTCAAAAAGCTATACAGACATTATAGCCGCTCTGTTGGAAAATATGTAAGGACACGGAAATTTTTCAGTTTTCAGGAAGTGAGAAAAAGCAGGTCACATGATGGTGTCTAAGACAGATGATGCCACTATGGTATATCTTTTTAAAAAGGCCAAGACATTATTATATATGTTCACACAGAAAAGTAGATTTAAAAAACATATTACCAAAATGTTAATAGTGAATATTTGTAAATGGTGGGTTTTTATTTTTGTTTACTGTTTTTTACTTAATCACTTTTCTGGTCTATCTGCTACTTTTATAAGCAGAAAAAACCTTCAATAAAGCCTTTTAATAAAAGATATTAGCAAATGAGCTAGAGCCCAGACTCAAGAGCTTTGAAAAACACATTACAGTCACATTAATACAACCACACGCAGCCACGGTGGTGTGTTCCCACACAAACATGTGCTTTCTGGGTACATATGTCTAAAGCTACGTAGTGATATTTTATGGGATTCTGTGGGTATGGGTGTGTGTGTGTATTTTTGTGTTTACGGAGAGGAGATTGCTGTGGGAGTCTCCAGGAAGTTTTTTGTCTCTTAGCTTGAAGAAACAGGGTTTCACATTTCTGTGTTTTAAGAAAGATTATATTCTAGGATGCTCAATTATTTTCAATAGGTGTGACATTCCAGGCTGATGGGTATTCATACCTGTCAACAGCTGTAAATTAGCATTTCAAAACCATTCTAAAGTGCCTCAGGAACCTTTTCATTATGAGGACTGCACCTCCCGGAAAAGCACAGGCTGAGTGCAAACCTGGGAGCAGGAGTCGCAGGCAATGTTAGAGACCCAGGTGCCAAACAGAACTTCCCAACACTACCATGCCAGGAATTGGGACCACAACTTCATGTCTTTAATCCAGTATTTTGCTATTTGTTGTTGTTAAGTGCCCTCTAGTTGGTTCTGACTCTTATTAAGTGCAGTCAAGTCGATTCCTACCCATAGAGACCCTGTGTAGGGTTTCTGAGGAGCAGCTGGTGAGCTTGAACCACTGAACTTGCAGTTCAAACGGCTATGCAGTCTGATTCCACAGCACCACACCAGGACTCCTTCTGACTCTTACTGAGATGACTGAATAGGGTTTCCCAGGCTTTTCAGATTTTTGTGAAAGCAGAATGCCTCATCTGTCACCTGGAGAGCAGCTGGTGGTCTTGAACTGCTGACTTTGTGGTTCTCAGTCCAGTGCTTATCCTATGTAGAGGGGTAGGTAGTAAGTGTTGTGGTTGTTGTTAAGTGCCATCGAGTCGTTTCCGACCCATAGCGACCCTGTACAGGGTTTCCAAGGCTGTAAATCTTTACGGGAGCAGACACCCTCATCTTTCTCCCACGGAGCAGCTGGTAGTTTCAAACTGCTGACCTTGAGATTCGCAGCCTGACTCGTAACCACTACGCTACCAGAGCTACCAGGTAGTAAGAGTACTTGGGAGAAAAACTTAGAGGGTGAAATGAGACAACCGGCAAGACAGACTCCTCCACAGCCACTCAGCTGATTCCAACTCCTAGCGATCTCATGTACGGTTTCCGAGACTGGTGCAGACAGCGTCCTCTTTCTCCTGAGGAATGGCTGGTGTGTTTGAATCCCCAACCTTATGGTTAACAGTCCAGTGGTTATCCCACAGCACCCCAAGGGCTCTACCCTTAAGCATCTCTTTGTGTGTATTCTTAAGGATCCCTGGTGACACAGTGGATTGAGCACTGGGCTGCAAACACATCGCTCAGCATTTTGAATCCGTCTGCCTCTTGGAGGTTACGAATCGGGCTGTGAACCTTCAGGTCAGCGGTTCGAAACTACCAGCCGCTCCGCAGGAGAAAGATGAGGCTTTCTACTCCCGTAAAGATTTACATCCTCGGAAACCCTGTACAGGGTCGCTATGGGCCGGAACTGACTTGATGGCACTTAACAACAACAGTCCGCTTCCCTAAAGATTTACAGCCTTGTAAACCCTAAGGGCCAGTTCTCCTTTGTCCTATAGGGTCATTAAGAGGTGGACCTGACTGGATTTGGTTGTGTTTGGATTTGGATTGTTCTTATTTCTATAAGGCTACAGCTTAAGATGGAGTCCTGGTGTGGCGCTGTGGGTTAATGCACCAGACTGCAAAGCCGGTTGAACTGCAAGGTCAGCGGTTCAAGCTCACCAGCTGCTCCTTGGAAGCCCTATACAGGGTTGCTATGGGTCGGAACTGACTTGATGGCACTTAACAACCACAGCTTAAGATGGGTGGGGGGAATGATATGTACAACAATTAAGTGAATGCTTATTTCAGTTTAAAACAGTCCCTTGAAAATGTAAAACAGACCCAGGTAACTGCTCAAGAGGAACCCAGCGCTTCACTCACCGAAAAGACTCTCTGGCAGTGCCTGTGAGGATTGGAAATAATTCCAAAACATGTCATCCCTTCAAACATGAATTCCATGGGAAAATACATATTCATTTAAAAAAAAAAAAAAACCACCAAAACTCTGAAGTACAAGAATTATAGCGAAAAAAAGCTACTTTCCTTAGTACAAAACACTGTTTAAAGAGAAAGAAGAAAAGGTGTTGGTTGGTATTTCCTAGGAGAGTGATGATTTATTCAATTCCTACAGTCACAGTGGGGCTGCAAACCTCAAGGTCAGCAGTTTAAAACTACCTGCTGTTCCACTGGAGAGAGATGAGGCTTTCTGTTCCTGTAAAGATTTACAGCCTGGGAAACCCTATGCAGGGTCGCTGAATCGGAACCACCACCACCATATGGACTCCTGGTGTGGCGCTGTTAAGATCAGCACTGGACTGCGAACCATAGGTCTCGGCAGTTCAAACCCACCATCTGCTCCCTGGAAACCTTATGCAGGGTTGCTATGAGTCGGAACCAACTCCACAGCACACCACCACAGTCATAGTCAAAGCAGCACAAAACCCTAGGGACCTCTCTCGCACGCTCTCTCTAGCCCCAGCCCACAGCCAGGCTCCTCCTCTCTTAACATGAGGCTGCCTTGATTTTCTACTGGATGGTTCACTTCTCCAGCATCTCTCTCTTTTTATTATTTGTTTGTTTTATCAATAACGTTTCAGTCCTTACTCTTAGTTTTCCAAATTATTGTTGTTAAGTGCCGTCAAGTTTGTTCCAACTCATAGCGGCCCTGGATAGGGTTTCCAAGGAGTAGCTGTTGAGTTTGAACCTTGTGGTTCAAACTGACTTTATGGTTAATTGCTTACCCTACAGCGCCACACCAGGACTCCAGTCTTCCAAGTACAGCATAATAATTAATAATTTAAGTACAGTAACAACTCCCTGAACTCCTGGTGTGGCGCTGTAGGATCAGCACTGGACTGTGAACCACAAGGTTGGAAGTTCAAATCCACCAGCTCCTCCTCAGAAATCTATACAGGGTCACTATGAGTTGGAACTGACTCGATGGCACTTAACAACAACAACAACAAGACCAATGAAATCAGAATTTACAGGAAGGGGATCCCTAAGAATTGGTATATTTTAAAGTTCTCCAGGTGATTTTGTGTGCAGCCAGAGCAAGAACCTGCTGTTCTAGAACCTTTCCACTCTGAGGGGGAGGCTCTGAGCCAGCCAGCCACTCCACGTCATCTGGGAGCTCGTCAGACCTGCAAAATCTCACTCTCCTGCTCGGGAGATCCACTGAATCGGAATCTGCACTTTATCAAGAGCCCCACTGGGCTTTGAATGAACAACTCTAGAGGATATGCGATCTAAGCTGAATCCTGAAGTACTGAAAAGTTAGCGAAAGGAAATGAGAAAGAGACAAAAAGCAGGTGCTACCTGTGCAAACTCACCTAAATAAAGGAAGACCTGGAGCGCTGAGGCGCGTTGATGGAAAATAGCTCAGATGGCAGTTACTTTTAAATTCTAAATGATCTCTCACAGATGGTAAACAGAAACTGCTCCTTGCTGCCTCCCACCCCCATGTGATGTCCAAGGCCCAGGGAGTATACTTAACATACCTCAGGTACGACTCTGCTGAGAGGGGTGGCTACTGTCCATGGGACAGAATGTGTGTGTTGGGGTGTAGGGAGTGCAGTATGGCAGGAGAGGGAATTGAAGGCAGGAAAGGCAACATTTGACCTAGAGCCAAACTATGCCAATAGTGCTAAGAGATTTGGTACTCTATCCAGAGGACCCTGGGGTGCCACAAAAGTTTTTCAGTTGGGTGATGACTTAGATTCCCTGAGCCTTCTGGAGACACACTCTATTGACACAGTGCTCTCTGGGCCTCTGAGCTTTGGATCATTCCACTCCTTAGCCTGAAGTTCCTTACTCATTTCAGACTATCATAATGCCACCCATCTTTTCTGCGCTAACTGGAATGCCCCTGAACTCAACATTCATAAGGTCCTTAGCACCAGATGCTTTATTTCAGAAGTTAGGGTTTTCCTACTGCTTTCTTTCTCCTGAAAGTACTCTCGTGGTGCTATAGGATAAGCACTGGACTACTAACCTCAAGGTCTCTGAGGGAAAAAGAAAAGGTTGTCTGATCCTGTGGAGATATACAGCCTCAGAAACCCTTTGCTGTGGTTTGTTAGTGCTGGCGAGTAGATTCCAGCTCACAGCGACCCTGCATAGGGTTTCCAAGGAGTAAGCTGGTGAGCTTGAGTTGCCGACTTAGCAGTTCAAACCAACCTTGCAGTTTTGCGCATTACATGGTCACTATCGAATCAAAATTCACTCAATGGCAGCGGGTTTGGGTTCTCTCTCCTAAGGAGCCCTGAAGGCATTGTGGGTAAAATGTTGGCTGCTAACCTCAGGGTTGGAGGGAGAAAGATGAGGATGTCTGCTCCCCTAAAGATTTACCATCTCGGAAACCCTACACAGCAGTTCTACCCTGTCACCATGGGTCCAAGTCAACTCAGGGGCAAGAGGCTTTTTCTCTCCTACTTTGAGACCAAAGCTTGTCCCAGAGGAATTCAAAGATCATGCTGTGCTTGTCAAAACACCAAAGTCCAAAAAAAAAAAAAAAACACCCTAAGTCCCAGGGAATCAGTTTCTCTGTGTGTGGGGCCCAGATGTCTGCATTTTCCAAAGTGCTCCAGTGACTACCCTGAGTGCCAGAGCTCAAGAATCAAGGTACAAAAGGACAGACTCCTTGAGCCCCGGGCCATGTTAGAATTCTTAGAATCTGACATTGCACTTCAACACCCACCCTTGGCACGCTATGACTCAGGAACTGAGTAAGTGAAATGTCTTGAATGTCTCTGTAATCATCTATGATTAATTAACTAACCAAGGTGCTTCCAAAACCAAACCTCAGAGCCCCTTAATTCAATACAGTAGAAAAGAATTCCCTCTCTCCTATTTGTACCCAGTCTGTGCTCAGAAAGGTGTCCTGGTGTGGCACTGTTGGATAAGCATTCGACTGCAAGGCTGGCAGTTCAAACTCACCAGCTGCTGCTCGAAAACCCTATGCAGGGTCACTATGGGTCGGAACCAACTCAACAGTATTTAACAACAACAACATGCTCAGAAAGGGCTTTTTCTGGAAGAACTGGGCCTATGCCTGGCTTCTCTCATCATGGGAGCAAAGTAGACAAGGCTGGATCAAACTTCCCTACAGAGCTGGGGTAAGGACCAAAAGCGTGATTAATTATATAGAGATTGGAAGCATGCTGTGAGCGCGTACTCCGATTCCTATTCCTGACTTTGAACATCGGCCATTTAAAACACAGCCAGTTGCAATCAAGCTGATTCTGACACTTGGGGATCCTGTGTGCGTCAGAGTAGAATTGTGCTTCACAGGGTTTTCAGAATAGATCATCAGGCCTTTCTTCTGAGGGGCCTCTGGGTGAACTGAAACCACCAACCTTTCTGTTATCAGTGGGCACACCGAGTGCACCTCCCTGGGAAAACACTACCCATGTATTATGGGGGTTGTAGTTCTAGCTTGTGGTGATGAGTGTGATGTTTCTTGGTCTCTTCTGTTACACTTAAAGTCACAGGAAGTCAGGCCTCTTGCTTCTGCCCCTCAGAAACCTCCCCATCGCACAGCACTGTGAACTCAAACTCACTGTTGCTGGGTCGCTTCTGCCTCACACCCATCCTATAGGACAGAGGAGAACCGCTCCTTTAGGTTTCCGAGACGGCAAGTCTTTACAGGAGCAAACAGCCTCATCTTTCTCCTGAGGAGTGCCTGATGGGTTTGAACAGCTAACCCTGTGTTTAGCAGTTCAATGCTTAACTCACAGTGCTTCCAGGGCTCCTTCAGCATCATGAAACACTCAGCAAACATGTGATAAGTGGGTGGAAGACAACTCTTTGGAGCCCAAATTTATATCGTGGTTGGTTTGGAATCTGCACCTGTGTGGGAATTCTCCAAACACCTTCTGCTCTCTCAGCCTATCAGAGAGGGTGCTCCTTCACTCCCTCTGTAGTCTCCTCCCCGCCATCCATGGAACCACACACACAGACTCAGCACTGAACCCTCGAATGGCAGGCAAGCTGATGAACTCTCATGTCACAATTTATTCACACTGGATTCTTATAAAGGGAAAATAACAAAAAGATATTAAAAGCAGCTGGTTGTACGAATTCTTGGAGATGTCTTATCACGACATTCATTTGTGAAAATGTGAAAGTGATGAACACAGGCAGATTTTTTCGCCTCTCATTTAAGTCCCATTATTCACAGGATGAGCACTCAATTCCTGGTTTTCCAGAAAAATCAGCTTTTACAGATCCCAAACCCATTCCCCAAGGAGTTCTGGTAGCGTAGTGGTTACGAATCAGGCTGCGAACCACAAGGTCAGCAGTTCGAAACTACCAGCTGTTCTGCGGGAGAAAGATGAGGCAGTCTGCTCCCGTAAAGATTTACAGCCTCGGAAACCCTGTACAGGGTCGCTACGAGTCGAAACTGACTCCACGGCACATAACAACAACAAACCCATTCCCCAGAGTAGAATGGTTGCCCTCTTGATTTGGTATTTGTATGCTGGACAAGTATTTGATATCCATGGTACACATGAAATCATCTTAAACTGTAATTTTAAGGGACCATGTTCCTCTGGTTAAGGAGTCCTGGTGGCACAATGGGCTAAGCATTGGGCTGCCCAATGCACGGTTGATGGTTCAAACCCACCAGCTGCTCTGCGAGAGAAAGATGAGGCTATCTGCTCCCATAAAGATTTATAGTCTCGAAAAGCATATGAAGCTGCTGACTCTCTCCTATGAGATGAGACCATGATGAGTGGAAATCAACTCAAGGGTAGTGGGTTTGCATTTTTTGGTTTATTGTCCTCTGGGTAGTACCATCTTAAGAGTATGATGCCAAAAAATTTTAATTAAGTAATTTTACGTGGCAGTCACAATTTCTGGATTCCCCTGAAAAATCAGAAGCTACAACTGGGGCCATGCAACAATCCCTTGTGGCGGACCCCTTGTGAAGGCACGTGATCGCTCATGTAGCCCCTGTCCAATTGAGAGTGTCACTGGTTTCTGTACCTGCCCAGCTTCTGCAGGCATTTGATGTCCCACTCATGGTGAACACGGAGAAGAAGGCAGGGTTTCTTTCCCAGCGAGATTTCTATCCAAGTATTTTTAATAATCCGAAGGGTCAAAATATGTTACCGGCACAGAGAGAAAATAAAGTCTTGGCCACACAAGACACAAGTGGCATCAAAGGCAGATTTGAAGCAGTGAGGGCATCAGTGTGGGCAGATGCTGATTAGCAGAAAAGCCCAAGCTGTGTTTGCGAAGGAGGAGAGACTGCTTGTTCGGTGGTACAATTCTTGCCTCCTTGCAGGAGACCCAGGCTCCATTCCCAGCCACTGCCTTTCTGTCACTGGAGATTTGGGTGTTGAGCTGATGCTTAACAAATTTCAGCCAAGCTTCCAGACTAAGCTGGACTAGGAAGAAAGACCTAGTGATCTATTTTTGAAAAGCAGCCAATGAAAACCTGACAGATTACAACTCTGTGATCTGCAGCCTATCACGAGGATGGCACGGGACCAGGCAGCATGGGGTTGCCATGAGTTGAGATCTGGTGCAGTGGTGGCTAACATGTTTGGAGGAGTAGAAATGAACTGGTCTGGCTGGAATAGAGTTTCTAGAGGGGAATAGGAGCAAATGGACGGCTTCCATAGAGACATAGGAACAACATGGCAAACAAGGGAGAGACTGTGAGGGCCTCAGATCCAAAGCAAAAGAGCGCGGAGTATGGGCTGTGTTCTAGGGCAGGTAGGACTCTCCGTCAGGTTTGGCAGAGTGAGAGTGGTGTTTTAGGTCTATCCAGGTGGAATCTACACCCAAGGCTCACAGGGGAGAGGTGAGAGAACAGGTGGGGAGATGGAGGCGCCTGTGCTGCAGCCAGTGAAACTGGTGACACAGAACGTGACACAGAACGCAGGAGGGAGAGAGCCACGTGTGTGGGAATCGCTGTGGCCTTCTGAGCAGGAATGAAGGCAGAGGAAGGGATCCAGTGTGAAAGAGGAGGTCCAGCTTGAGCCACTGGGAGGATGTTGGCACCAAACACAAATAAGGGAGTGAGTCTGGTCCTCTCTTTTGGTTTCATGTATGCACAGGTATGTGTGTGTGCACGTGTGTTTAGGGTAGTCGGCGGGGAGTTAAATGATGAGTTTGGTTTTAGACATGTTGAGTGACATGAGATGCAGGGTGATGGTGTGTGGGTCTAGAGCACACTCAGATAAGAGATGCAAGTGTGGACAAGGACATGCACTGAGCCCTGGGGACATGTGGATCCAAGGGATGGAGAGGACCCTTGAGAAGGAAGAGCGAACACCTAATGACAACACATACCACAAAGCACAGAAACATTTCCACCCCATCTCAAAAAACAGCAGAGGTTTAATTCTTCAATGTGTAGCTTTAGAAACCAAACCAAACTGTTGCCCTGGATACTCCCAACAACTCCAGGTTTTTACTTTGCCTTGGGAATGATGGATGGGGCTCAGTTTACCCAGAGACGGTAAAATCTGATGAAAGGGATTCAGCGCAGCTATTGTCTCTACTGTGAGGGACCAAGAGCCATGATGAAGCCTTGACGAAGCTTGCTCTATTTTAAGCAGCCAAACTAGCCATTGTAACTGTTTTCGCTCTTAAAACACAACATACTTTTAGCCATATTTCTGCTTCTTAAAGCTCCTCATATAAAGACTCCAAAAGTGAAAGATGCCAAAATAATCCTAGACCCTCAAGAGGCCCTGGTTAGTTCATTGTTACTGACTGGTTCCCAGTCACCTCCTTTTTCCTGCCCTCACTACTTTTTCAGAACTGACCTTTACTTTCTGCTATCAGCTCAAGGGCTGCAGCCATGGTAGATGCAGACCAGGGCTGGGGCGGTGGAGTGGAGTTTCCAACTGGGAACGGATACGTGTGCTCCTCACTGGCAACCGGCTGCTTCCAGATTCCTCACAGACGGCTCCTGTTCAGACACAACCCGCCATCCTCACTCCCTCCTCATGCTCTCCAGACCTTCCATCTGCCATGTCAGGCCCCTATTGCTGCCTTCTCCCTGCCCTGCTTGCCACTGCCCTGGGGCCCCCATGCGACCACGCCCTCTAGCATCCTAGTCTGGGTTCTCTCCTTCCTTCCTTTTTAAGTCAGGTGAATCAATTTGTATCCTTTTAAAATAGAGACTTTTCACCCAGGCTCCTTTAACTCCGTATACCTGCTCTGCATCTCACGCATGTCCTTCTCTTGGCTAGCATCTGAATGTGTGGTCCCTGACCTAAATGACTCTCCAAATAACAGTACAATTATACAAAGAATTTCACAGAGGCAGAGAGAAGAGATACTTTAAGGTATGAATCTGTTATGGGTGGAATTATGCCTCCCCCCTCAAAAAATTTTTTTATTGTAAATCTTAACCTCTACACCCTTGGTTAGGAGTCCTGGTATGGTGCTGTGGGTTAATTCACCAGACTGCAAAGCCATTTGAACTGCAAGGTCGGTGGTTCAAGCTCACCAGCGGCTCTTTGGAAACCCTATACAGGGTCAATATGGGTTGGAATCGACTAGACGGCACTTCACAACAACAACACCACCCTTGGTTATAATCCCATTTGGGAATGGGTTGTCTTTGTTATATGAATTAGGTAAGACTAGGGTGAGGTGTATATTGAGTGATCTCTTTTGAGCTATAATGTGATTAAATAAGCAGGAAGAATAAAGATGGGGTAAGACAGATGCCAAGACACATGGAGCTCTCCCAGGAACCAGGAAGCAGGAGCTGAAGAGACAAGACTTTCCTCCAGAGCTGACGGAGAGAGAAAGCCATCTCTTAGGACCAGTGCTCTGAATATGGACTTCCTGCCTTCTGAACGGGGTCCTGGTGTGGCGCTGAAGAATAAGCACTGAACTGATGATCACCATCAGGTCACTGGTTCAAACCCCCTCAAAAACCCTCTACAGAGTCACTGTGAGTTGGAACCAACTCAATAGCACTTAACAACAACAGCCTTCTAAACTGGGAGAAAATAAATCTGTTTGGTAAAGCCACCTACGTGAGATATTTCTGTTAGAGCAGCACAGTCTCTTTCCTAGCTTTCTGCTACATATCTGGCCATCAACCAGGCCTAATCCAAATACACATGGATTTTACAGTTACAATTAATGAATACAGGAAATCTTCTAAAAACTAACCACTGTTGGCCCCTTCACAATTGACATAAAGTAATCATGGAACTTTTCTTCCAGGGTCTAACAGAAAAAGGAAGCCTTCCCCTAGGTCCAGTGCTCCAAACTGGATTTCTAGCCTCTTAAATGGGGCCCTGGTGTGGTGCTGCAGGATAAGCACTGGACTGGAATGCAAAAAGATCTGCATTCTAGGCATTAGTGAGCTGAAATGGACCATTTTGAATCTGACAGTCACATGGTTTACTATGCTGGGAAGAACAAGCTGAAGAGGAATCGTGTAGAATTCATCATCAAAAAGAACATTTCAAGATCCATCTTAAAGTACAATGCTGTCTGTGTTAGAATAATATACCACCAGTATTAAAATTTACACACTAAGCCAGTGGTGATGAAATAAAAGAATGCTACCAAATTCTTCAGTCTGAATTGGATGAAACATGCAATCAAGATGTATTGATATTTACTGGTGATTGGAATGCAAAAGTTGGAAACAAAAGGAAAGATCAGTATTTGGAAAACATGGCCTTGGTGATAGAAACTGGAGATCACATGATAGAATTTTGCAAGACCAATGACTTCTTCATTCCAAATATCTTTTTTAAGTAACATAAAAGATGACTGTACTTAAGGACCTCACCAGATGCCATACACAGATATCAAACTGACTACATCTGTGGGAAAAGACAGTAGGAAAGCTTCATATCATCATCTAAAACAAGGCCAGGGGCAGACTGTGGAACAAACCATCAACTGCTCATATACAAGTTCTGGTTGTCTGAAAAGCTGCTTTGTATTTAAATTTATGGAGGCTTGCTTTGTGACGTAACACATGGTCTATTCTGGAGAATGTTCCATGTGCATTGGAAAAGAATGTGTATTGTGCTGTTGTTGGTTGAATGCTCTGTACACATCTATGAGGTCAAGTTGGTTGATGGTGCTGTTTAGTTCCTCTGTATCTTTGTCGAGTTTCTTTCTGGTTGTTCTATCCCTTTTCGAAAGTGGCATATTAAAATTTCCCACTATAATTGTAGATTTGTCTATTTTTTTTTCAATTCTAGTAGGGTTTGCTTTATGTATTTTGGTGCTCTTTCATTGGGAGCCTAGATATTTATTATGGTTATGTCATCTTGTTCAATTGACCCTTTAATCATGAGATAGTGTCTTTCTTTATTTCTTATGCTGGTTTTTGCCTGGAAGTTTATTCAGAGATTAGTATTTCCAATCCTGCTTGCCTTTTATTGCAATTGGTGGTGATGGTATGCCATGGAGTCAGTTGCAATGAGCGTGGTATATTTTTTTCCATCCTTTAATTTTTAATCTGTTTTTGTCTTTGTGTGTAAGGTGTGTCTCTTGCAGGCAGCATATTGAAGGGTCTTGTTTTCTTATCCATTCTGCCACTCACAGTCTCTTCTATGGTACATTTAATCCATTGACATTTGATGTAATTATCAATTGGTATGAATTAATCGCTGCCATTATGTTAATTTTTTGTGGTGAGGTTTGTTACTTTGTTCTGCATGCCTTCTTGTGCCGAGTTCATATTTTTTTGTGCTATTTCTTGTCAGTTTCTGTTTAGTGTTAATGTTTTCTTATTCTACTTGGATCTTCATTTGCAAGTTCTGGTTGAAGCTGAAGAAAATTAAAACAAGTCCACGAGAGCCTAAATATGACTTCGAATATATCCCACCTGAATTTAGAGACCATCTAAGTAAAGCTTTGATGCATTAGACACTAATGACCGAACACCAGAAGAATTGTGGGATGACATCAAGAATATCATACAGGAAGAAAGCAAAAGATTATTAAGAAGACAAGAAAGAAGGAAAAGATCAAAATGGGTGTCAGTAGAGACTCTGAAACTTGCTCTCCTACACAGAGATGCTAAAGCAAATGGAAGAAATTTGGAAGTTAAAGTGTTGAACAAAAAATTTCAAAGGGCAGCTAGAGAAGACAAAATCAAGCATTATAATGAAATGTGCAATGACCTAGAGTTAGAAAATCAAAAGGGAAGAACACAATCAGCATTTCTAAAGCTAAAACAACTGAGAAAAAAAGTCAAGCTTTGACTTGAAATATTGAAGGATTCTATGGAGTCCTGATGAGGCACTGTGGGCTAATGCATCAGACTGCAAAGTCCTTTGAACTGCAAGGTCAGTGGTTCAAGCTCACCAGCTGCTCCTTGGAAACCCTATATAGGGTTGCTGTGGGTTGGAATTGACTCAACAGTACTTAACAATAACAACAACAACACTGGATAAAATATAGAATGATGTAGAAAACATCAAAACAAGATAGAAGGCAAACACAGTCACTTGTATTAAAAAGAAATCATATTCAATCATTTCAAGAGGTACCATATAATCAAGAGCCAATAGTACTGAAGGAAGAAGTCCAAGATGCACTGAAAGCATTGGCAAAGAACAAGGTTTCAGGAATTGATGGAATATAAACTAAAATATTTCAAAAACTGAGGCACGGGAGGCACTCACTCATCTATGCCAAGAAATTTTTAAGACAGCTACCTGGCCAACTGATTGGAAGAGATCCATATTTGTGCCCATTCCAAAAAGAAGTGACCCAATAGAATGTGGAAATCATTGCACAGTATCATTAATATCACATGCAAGTAAAAGTTTGCTCAACATAATTCAAAAACTGCCACAACAGAACATTGACAGGACACTTCCAGAGGTTCAAGATGGATTCAGGTGAGGATGTGGAACTAGGAAATGATTGCTGACATCAGATGGATCTTGACTGAAAGCAGAGAACACCAGAAAGATGTTCCCTCTGCTTTACTGACTACACAAAGGCTTTTGATTGTGTGGATAATGACAAACTATGGACAACACTGCAGAGAATGAGTATTCTGGAACACTTAATTGTGCTCATGAGGAACCTGTACATAGACCAAGAGTTAGTTGTTCAAGCAGAATAAGGGAACAACGAATGGTTTAAAATCAGGAAAGGCGTGCACCAGGGTTGTATTCTTTCACCATACTTATTTAATCTGTATGCTAAACAAATAATCTGAGAAACTAGATTATATGAAGAAGAACATGGAATCAAGATTGGAGGAAAACTCATTAACAAACAACCTGTGATATGCAGATGATAAAACCTTGCTTGCTGAAATTGAAGTGAACTCAAAATTCTGACCGATGAAGATCAAAACCACAGCCTTTAGTATGAGTTGTACCACAATGTAACGAAAACAAAAATCTTCTCCACTAGAACCAATAAATAACATCATGATAAATGGAGAAAAGATTAAAGTTGTCATTTTGTTTGGATCTACCATCAACACTCAGGGAAGTAGAAGTCAAAAGAAATCAAAGGACATAAAACATTAGGCAAATCGGTCGTATACAACCTCTTTAAAGTGGTCAAGAACAAAGATGTCAGTTTAAAGACTAAGGTGTGCCTGACCTTAGCCATGGTATTTTCAATAGCTTCATGTGTATGTGACAGTTGGAAAGTGAATAAGGAAGAACATGGAAGAATTGATGCATTTGAGTTAAGGTGTTAGAAAAAAATATTAAAATGACCATGGACGGTTAGAAGAACAAACAGGTCTGTACTAGAAGAACTCTAGCCAGAATGTTCCTTAAGAGCCAGGATAGTGAGACTTCATCTCTCAAACTTTAGACATGTTATGAAGAGGGACCAGTCTCTGGAGAAGGACATCCTACTTGGTAAAGTGGAGGGTCAATGAGCTGGATTAGCACAGTGGCAGCGAACAATTGGCTCAAATTTAACAATGACTGTGATTGGGCAGGATTGGGCAGTAATTCACTGTGTTGTACAGAAGGTTGTTATGAGCCGGAACCAACTCCTCATCCCCTAACAACAACAACAACAATGATGGTATATGAAGTAGATCCCGCGCAGGAACATCTGGGCCTTTTCCACACAGAACCTCTCTTTGCCTTTCAATCCCACTCTTCACAGCTTTTCTTACTCGCTCATCTTTGTTGTTGTTGTTTTTTTTAAACTCATGACTGCTTATTTGTTGTTGTTTGTAATCTTTTATTGTGAATTGAGTGGACATCAGCAGCTTTATACTCAACAAATGCTACACTTTGTTTCATCACAATGATTCCAATCCCTTCCAAGCAATAACAGTTATCCTGCTTCTTCCCTGCCTGTGGTTCCTGTTCCCATTCCACTTAACTTCCCATCCCTTCTCAGCTTTGTCCTTAGGGAGCTGGTGCCCTTTTCATTTTGAATGGTTGACCAGTCCATGGTGAGCATAC
Source organism: Chrysochloris asiatica (assembly GCF_000296735.1). Lineage (NCBI taxonomy): Eukaryota > Metazoa > Chordata > Mammalia > Afrosoricida > Chrysochloridae > Chrysochloris > Chrysochloris asiatica. The sequence continues at coordinate 11,324,092 of NW_006408572.1, forward strand.
CTTGCTAATGTTGTTGTCCCCCATAAACCTATGTACTACTTAGCTGAAAACTGGGCCATGAAGGTGAGTTCCTTTCCAGACTTGAAGGGTGGTTCAGGGCTATAGTCTCAGGTTCCTCCAGTCTCTTTCTGACCAGTAAACCTGAATTTTTTTTTTCCCCAATTAAATAATTGTGAGTTTTCTTCCACATTTTCTCCCACTCTATCCAGGACCCTCTAATATGATCCTTTTTCAAGGGAGCTGGTAGTGGTGGCTAGGCACTGTCTAGCTCTTCTGGTTTCACATGTCTCACTTAGTCCCTTCAACTCTCTCATTTTTTAAATTTCATTTTTCTCACACCTCTCCTCTTTCCCTCCTCATCTCTCTTTCCTAGAGTCAACCATTTATTACCACAGAAACATGTATCTCTCAGAAGCTGGTCTGTTCACCCCACTTAGCCTCAATCCTCAACGCTTTGCCTTCTTGGTATGTCATGGAAAATTAAGAACTTTTGAGAGGTTCCATTGGAAAGAAACAGTTTAGCAAGCACTGACCACAAACCACGAACACTGGTCACATCTGGTCACTGCTCTTTACAAGAGTGAAAAACTTTGATATCAAACACTCAATTGAGGACCTTCTAGCCGGTACAGGTCAAAGGGTTGATTTCACAAGCATCCAAATAAAGTATTTGGGGAACAAAAAAATACACTCAGAAACCAAGAGGCCAGGAAATGAACAGACTCCCTAGAGCCCCTACCATGCTAACTGGCTACACTCGCACGCTAAGAATGGCTGAGTCAGACTTGATGTTCTTCCTTGCAGCTTTACAAGGTGACACAGAGGGGCCCACTGCAGAGAGGAACACCTCTCGTCAACAGTGTCAAAGGTTAGATGTGCCCCAATTTACCTAGCTTACTTTAGTAGCCCATGCTCATTCTGTATACAGTGGTTCTTAATCTTTTAAACCAGGAAAACCCCAGCCTTCCCAAATTGTCTGTGGTGTCGCAAATGAAAGGATCCTAGGCAAATGACTCTATGAAAATCAGTCCTTGTTTTTAATGGAGTGATGCTCTGTGTGGGAGCCTTTTCTCCATTACAAAAAGATATACAAATATATACATATATGGTGTTGCGGGTTAATGTGCTGGACTGCAAAGTCAGTTTTAATCGTGAGGTCAGTGGTTCAAGCTCACCAGCTGCTCCTCAGAAACCCTACACAGGGTTGTTGTGAGTTGGAACCAACTCAATGGCACTTAACAACAACGTACGTATAGTGATAAAATACACATGACAAAATTTGCCATTTCAAAGTGTACAGTTTCAAAGTGTACAGACTGCCATTGAGTTGGTTCTGACTTACAGCAACCTTCTGTAAAGTCGGGTTTCTGAGGCTTTAAAGCTTCGGGAGAACAGAAAGCCTCATATTTCTCCCAAGGAGCAATTGGCAGGCTTGAACAGCGGATCTTGTGGCTCACAGTCCAGTGCTTATCGTATGGAGCCACCGTGCTCTATGCAATGCAATGGCACTCAGCAAATTTGAAATTTATACAACCACCACCACTATCTTATTCCAGAACTTCATCACCTCAGATGAAAACTCTGTGCCCAGTCACTTCCCATTCCCCCGCCAGCCCTCTAGCCCCCGGCAACCACTACTAATCTGCTGTTCTGCCTCCATGAATCTGCCCAGTGTGAACATTTCATATACAATGGAATCATGGGAACTTTTCGTGACTGGCTTCTTTCACTCAGCATGTTTTCAAGGTTCATTCATGTTGTAGCATGTATCAGTACTTCATTTTTTTTATGGTTAATATTATGCCATTGTATAGTGTATGTGGAAGCTTTTAAGGAATAAAATAGCAGTGGCTGGTTAGTATGTGGCTTTTAAGCTACACCATTTAAAGAATGCATCCTACGTGACAGGTATTGATAGTTTTTGTTTTGTTTTATTTTCCCTAAACATCTGAGTATTGTAAAATAGGAGACACAAATTCAGGATACCCTATCAGACTACTCATTATTGATCCTCGTTCCATCCCTGTTCACATTTCATTTTTCCAGACTAAGTCCTTAAAAATAAACCAGTTTGAAGACTCAGAAAATCTCCATTCACATTATTTCAGTTCAATTCAAAGCCAATCATGTTGCTGGTTGCTAGCAATTAGGATGGAGAGATACTGTTGACTGCTCTCAGGTTCAAGGTCTAGTGAGAAAATAAACAATTTCACTGCACTGTGACAACTTTCAGGGTAGAAATCTAAATTGTAAGTGCTCAGATTCCCCAAGCACTCCAGCTTAGTACAAGGACTGAAAATCTTTGGTTTCTTACCTTTGTGACCATCAATGTTTCTTGGGGAAAACCCATAGTGGGACGAGCGTTGCTACCTTGAGTGGCTGGAGCCTTACGTTCCTACACGCACAGTATCTGTTGTGTTTGCCGTGGCAGCATCTTGCTCACATTAAGATGCACTGTTCTTTAAAGATCTTCCTGAGACTTAAAACTAGATTTGAGAGAGCTTACTAGTGGCACATTTAGAAACGTCATCAGGTATTTGTCTTATCAGGGTAGCTCGCGTGTTTCTATGATGCTGGAAGCTATGCCAGAGGCACTTCATATATCAGCAGGGTTAACCAGGGCAGACAGGTTTCAGCGGTGCTTCCAGACTAAGACAGTCTAGTACGAAAGGCTCGGAGTTCTGTTTCTGAAAACCAGCTAAGGAAAACCTGCTGGGTCACCACAGAATACTGTCTGATGCAGTACGGGAAGATGAGCAACTACACTGAAAGGGATTCAAGAGTGCACAGTGACCACAAGAAGGAACTCAAGCAGGACAGCGCTGGAGGGTGCTTGATGGCGAAGGACTGGGCAGGCAGCTTCACCAAGTTCCTGGGAAAATGCAATGAAAAGATAATGGGATTTTCCCATGAACCTTTGGAAGCCCCCTCGTACATGGAATGTTCATGAGTTAGAAAGGACTCAATAGCAAATAGCAACAATGTCTAATGTGATAAAACACGAATGAAGATGTGAATCTGTGAAACTTCACTGTTTCTATTTCCCTCATATCCCCAGCTTTTTATTTTGAAAAATTTCCAAACTTGAAAAGAAAAAGTAGTACAATGACCACTTCTATCCCATTCAGACATTCACCAATTAACATTTGTCATACTTGCTTTCTCTGTCTATGTGTATGTTTTTAGTTAAAAAGTAAAAAAGTAAGCTGCAAGCAAACACTGTGGTACTTCAGTTCTGAAAACGCTAAGCATTCAGCGCTTAAGAACAAAAACATTTTCCAACAAAATCACAGTATCATTATTATACCTAAGAATTTTAGCACTGATACAATAATGTTGTTGTTGTTAAGTGGTGTTGAGTTGGTTCCAACTCATATACGACCCTGTCTGTGTAGGGTTCTGAGGAGCAGCTGGTGGGTTTGAATTGTTAACCTTGTGGCTGGCAGTCCAATGCTGATTGTACAGCATCACTTAGCTGTGTTTTTTTAAAACCTAGAATCCAATGAAAATCACAGATTGTATTTCTTTGTCACATCTCTTTCATCTAGAACAATCCTTCCCTTTCTTTTTCTTTCTTTCACGACGCTGGCAAAGGCCCAGGATGCTGTTATAGAGACTGGGCCGGATTACTCAGCTATAGTTTCATCTTCATTAGATTTGGAGTATCTGTGTGGTAAATTCACTTGACTGCTAACAAAAGGTTAGCGGTTGGAGGTTAGGCAGAGGCACCTCAGAAAAAAGGTCTAGTGACCTAATTCCAAACCATCAGCCACTGAAAACCCTGTATAACAAACACAGTTGTATTCTGACATACATGGGGTTGCTATGAGTGGGAAGCAACTGATATCAACTGATGGCAGAGGCTGATAGGATGAAAGTGAACTTTTTGGTATGGATATCCTGCAGGTGGTGCCACACTACTGTTGTTGAGCGTCTTCAAGTTGGTTCCAACTCAAACTGACCCAGCGTGGGGTTTCTGAGGAGTGACTGGAGGGTTTGAACCACCAACCTGGCAATTAGCAGTCCAGTGCTTACCCTACAGTGTCATACAAAGGACCCTGTTGTTGTTGTTGTTAGGTGCCATTGAGTCAGCACTGACTCATAGCGACCCCATGCACAGCAGAACGAAACAATGTCTGATCCTGGGCCAACCTTACTACTGTTGCCACACTTGAGTCCATCAATGCTTCCACCTGGCCAATCCATCTCGTTGGGGTCTTCCTCTTTTTCTCTGACCCTCCATCTTACCAAGCATGATATCCTTCTCTAGCGACTGTTCCCTCCTGACAATATGTCCAAAGTATGAGAGACGAAGTTTGGCCATCTTGGCCTCTAAGAAGCACTCTGGCTGCACTAGGTATGATAAATTCAATCACTGTTATTGTTATGGGTAAAATTGTTGTTGTCGGGTGTCCTGAGTTGTTTCCCACCCATAGAACGCAACACTGCCCGGTCCTGCGTCATCCTCACAATCGCTGCTATGCTTGAGCCCATTGCTGTGATCACTGTGCTAAGCCATCTCTTTGTAGGTCTCCCTCTTTTTCAATGACCCTCCACTTTACGAAGCATGGATTAAACTGTCTCTCTCCAAATTATTTGCTGTAAATCCTAACTTCTATACCTTTTATAATAATCCCTTATGAGATGAGTTTTCTTTGTTATGTTTTACTAAGACACTATTTGTGTGGTTGTTGTTGTTAAGTGTCATCTAGTCAGTTCTGACCCATAGTGACCCTATATAGGGCTTTCAAGGAGCGGCTGGTGAACTTGAACCACTGACCTTGAGGTTTAAACTGACTTTGTAGTCTAGTGCATTAACCTGCAATGCTACTTTCATGTAGTTGTTGGGGGCCTTCCTCTTTTTCTCTGACCCTCCATCTTACCAAGCATGATACCCTTCTCTAGCAACTGTTCCCTCCTGTAGGGCGTATCTTAAATCAATCTCTTTTAGGATATAAAAAGATGTTAATCACTGAGGAACAGAAGCTACTAAAAACAGACAAGGACCATCCTCCAAAGCTGACAGAGAACACCTTCCCCTAGAGCCGGGGCCTTGAATTCCCAGTTCTAGCCTCCTAAGCTGGCACTGTGGATCAATGCACCAGACTACAAAGCCATTTGAACTGCAAGATCAGTGGTTCAAACTCACTATCTGCTCCTCAGAAACCCTATACAGGGTCACTACAGGTCAGAACCGACTCGACGGCACTTAACAACAACAACAAGCTATGAGGAAATCAACTGTAGTTTGCTAAACTATTTGTGGTATTAGTTATAAAAGCACTGGATAATTAAGGTAAGCATCTTTCTTCCTTTGTAATTATCAAATAATTTGTACTTCCCACAACCTTTCACTCAAGAATTTTAACATTCATTCAGGATTCTGAAATATTGATAGTGGTGGTGTTGATATGTGCTGTCGAGTTGCTTTTGACTCATGGTGGTTGTGATGGTGTGCTGTGGAATTGGTTCTGACTCACAGAGACCCTGTATAGTTTCCAAGGCAGTAAACCTTTACTGGGAGCAGAAAGCCTCATCTTTCTCCTGCAGAACAGCTGGTAATTTTGAACTGCTGACCTTGAAGTTAGCAGCCCGACTCGTAACCACTACGTTACCAGAGCTCCTTTAGCAAGTCTATATGGGGTTTCCGAGAATGACTGCTGGGTTTGAACTGCTGACCTTGTGGAAACTAGTCCAGAGCTTATCCTATGTTACCACACCAGGACACACTGTTGGCCAAATGGTGATTTTCTTAATATATCATCCTCCCACATTATTATTGGAGCCCTGGTATGGTGCTATAGGATAAGCAGTGGATCACAGGTCAGTTTGAGCCACAAGGTCGGCAGTTCAAAGTCACCAGCTGCTCCTCAGAAATGCTATCCAGGGTCATTAAGAGTTAGAACTCACTTGACAGCACTTAACAATACTAACATTTATTACTGCCCCCCACATCCTTACTGCTACTTTTTGGAAGTATCACTGTGGATTCATGAATACATCTGTTACTTCAGTGTTTATAAACCATTAGCAACATGATTCTTTTTGATTGTTCTAGTTGTCCCAACTTTGACCAATAGGAGTTCCTCTAAGCCAGCTTCTATGTTCTTTTGAAATGACCTCTTTCTTAGAGCACCTCCCTTGATTTCTGATATAGAAGGTTCTAGACTGGCCTCATATTTCCCTGTCTAAGACCTGGACTCAGTTTTTCTGCAAGTAACCTGGTCCCTTTTTGTGGAGAACAGTATTTAGGATCTGGGCACTAGATGTGCTCACTGCTACTGAAGTTTCGCTGCTTCGAGGTTCTTGCAGTGATTTAAAGGTGGGAAACTTCTTACTCTCCCATTACAAGTCATAGTGGTATTTCTATGGATTGAATTGTGTCCCTCAAAAAAGATACCTGGTACCTATATACATGGCCTTGTTTAAACATAGGGTCTTTGCAGATGCTGTCAGTGAAGCTACCATGAAGTCATACTGGGGCATGGTAAGCCCTACTCCAGAAAGGTATTCTATAGTGGGGGTGGGGTGGGGGGGAAGCCAGGTGAAGACACATCTGTAAACTACAGAATGCCAGGTTCTAACCAGAAGCTGGGTAAGACAAGAAAGGATCTTCCTCAATGGATTCAGAGGAACACAGCTGGATCAACAGGTATCCTGGACTCCCAGCATCCAGAACTGTGAGACAGAAAAAAAAAAAAAAATCTCTCTTCTTGTACGTCATTTTGTTGTTGTCGACTCTTTCAGTGCATAGTGATCCTGGGTAGGGTTTCCAAGAAGTGGCTGATAAGTCTGAACGACCGACCTTGTGGTGAGCAGCCCAATGCTTATCCTACAGCACCACACCTGGACTCCTATAAGTCACTTCTTGTTGTTGTTAAGTGCCGTTGAGTCGGTTCTGACCCACAGCGACCCTGCACAGGGTTTCTGAGGCTGTAATCTTTACGGGAGCACAAAGCCTCATCTCATCTGTCTTCTGCAGAGCAGCTGGTAGTTTCGAACTGCTGACCTTGTGGTTCGCAGTCTGATTCATAACCACTACGCTACCAGAGCTCCTTACCACACCAGGACTCCTATAAGTCACTTGTTGTTGTTAAGTGCCATCAAGTTGGTTCAAACCCATAGCGACCCCATATCGTTTTCTGAGGAGCAGCTGGTGAGCTTGAACCACCAAGCTTGCAGTTGAAACAGCTTTGCAGTGTGGCGCATTAACCCACAGTGCCACACCAGGACTCATTTAACAACTTATTACTCTCCCCTACAAGTACACAAAGCAATCTCAGCATTTCTGTCCTAGTACCATACCCAACAATTCTATTTTGTGAAGTTCAAGATTTCTGCAATTCATTCATTGCTTTTATACTATATTCAACTAAGGGTGTACAAAACATTTTGTTTACTAGGTACTTAAATTACTTTTTTCTGAATGAACTCTAGTTTTAAATGCATACATTTTTGTTTAATATTTATAAGTTTAGAGTGCTGGTGTGGTACTGCAGGATAATGCACTGGACCACAAAGTCAGTTTGAACAGCAAGATTGGCAGTTCAAACCCACCAGTTGCTCCTTGGAAACCCTATACAGGGTCGCTATGTGTAGGAACTGACTCTCCAGCGCTTCATAACAACAGCAACAATTTATAAGTTTATCCCTCAAGACACAGCAGAACCTACATACATAAAGGACTTTAACATTTAAAAAAATTGATCAAAATAACTCATGTATAAATAAAAAAATCACATAATTCTAAAAAGGATACATAATAATAGCAACACCAGCAAATTTCTGCCTACTCCTTCTGACTACCTCCATCATTGGAGACATTAACTTTTCACTTTTTGTAGCGGTTTCTTCTATTAGTCACCTCCACAATGATATGTTTATACTAGAATCTCTGAACTATACAGTCACTTCCTCTTAGATTACATGAGGATTTCACTTTCTTACACGCCACCTCTTCTAGTTATAGCATATAATTTTAGCTAAATTAACACCTAATTATGGCTATATACAAATTCACTATTCAGTCAAAACACATACCATCATGATGTTTCCTTTTTTGGTATGATTTTTTGTTTTGTTTTGTTTCGCTGGAGTTAACACTGCCCTCAGTTTCTCAGTTGCTCAGATTCCCTCCATCTGACTCTTCTCACACCCTCATTCAGCAACACAGAGCTTTCCTCTTCCTCCTGATCTTTACCCTCTAGTCTAAAACGGTCTGTTGGTATCCTGGATTTTCCTGCTACTATCAATCTGGATTTCCTTCACTTTTGGCATTCCAGATCTTCTTTCTAGGGTTACTTCTTCATCTGCCAGTAGCTCCCTGCAACACTTTACAATCCTCCAGCAATTATTGTTGCAGTGTTGGAAGCCATTCTGATTTCAGATCCTACGAACAGGATCTGTTTTGTTTTATTTTGCTTTCTGTCCCTTAGAAGTGTATAGGGGCTTTTCTTTATGTGGGTGATCTGGTGAAATCTATTAAACTGGGTACCCAGTGGTCACTTGTGTCCTCAGCTCAGCTCTAAGGAGAGTCTTACATTATTTTCTGGAATGACTTATTCCTTTTAGTTTTTTCATGGTGGCATACCTATTATTTGAATTTTGGGCAGATCCTTTCATTTTTATATCATTCCTCAGTCTTTTGGCTCCACTGTCTAGAAGATATCCTCAACTTTATCTTCCAAACTATATGCAGTGGCCAGTAGTTCTTTGTGGGCATTATTTTATTCACAGATCGCTTCCCATAGTTCTCTCTTCACAGAAGAGAGATAAAGGAAATAGCCCAGGATTTACGCCAATCTAATGACAAGCCTGGAGTCCTGGTATGGCGCTGTGGGTTAATGCGCCAGACTGAAAAGCCGTTTGAACTGCAAGGTCGGTGGTTCAAGCTCACCAGCTGCTCCTCGGAAACCCTATACAGGGTTGCTGCGACTCAACGGCACTTTAACAACAACAACGACAAGTCTAACTGCGGAACATCTATACCCATCTGCAACTATTTAATATGTAGGTGGCAACAGAAATGGCATTTCTTCTACTAGACTAACATGACACACTATTCCTTTTGTGATTTCTATGATTCTAGGGTGTTTTGAAATTTATATTTCCTGGTATGACTTGAAAAATGTCTAAGCAAATAGTCCTTTTGTTGTTTAGTACCCTTGAGTGGGTTCTGATGCATAGTGATCCTGCATAGGGTTTCTGAGGCTTTTAATCTTTGCAGAGAGAAACAGTCTTGTGGAAACAGCCTCTCCCTCGGAGTGGCTCATGGGATTGAACCTCCAACCTTGTGGTTTGCAGCTTATTGTATGGAGCCACTGCATTCCAATAGTCCTTTAGACTACATACAGACATTTTCTAATGCAACTGGTCATGAAGAACTGGATAATTCTGAAAGAAACATCAAAGACTGAGAAAACATCTCAGATGCTCTTTAATGAAATCATCTGAGATCCTGGTGTTCGTCTATAGAACCTTGTTGCCACAGTGCCAGGCATTACCTGTTGCCTTTCAGTTGCATGCCTGCCCTTCTCTGCTTTACTGTCAAATTGGGCTGTGAGTCTTCCAACCACTTTTCCCAGGCTCCCAGGCTCCCAGGCCAGCTGGCTTCCTGTTAGTTCTGCCAATGCAAGGTACTGGCAGGAGTTCAGAAAGCAAGAAGAGGGGTGAAGCTGTTCTTCCTCTCTTTCCCCATCTGCTTCTAGCAGTGTCTCTGAAGTGTCTACATTCCCTCAGTGGCCCCAGCTTTGGCTGCGACAGTTCCGTCTTAGCAGTTCCCAGAACCAGCAAGACAGCCCCCTCCTCTGGTCTGACAGTATCTCTTCAGGGTCCCAGAATTATCCCAGGAGCCCCTCCTAGGTGGTTCCAGCAATCCCAGGAGTACAACTGTGAGTATGCTCCTGAGCTTTGGTAATATCACATCCAAGTCTTTGTTCTCTTGGATCTATGGGTGGTAGCTGCTTTACACAGTTACTAATGTCCCTTTTTCATTCTCTCAGTCCTTCTAACACTATTGTAACAAGTTATCTGTATTAAACCTCCTCTAGGTTTAGTATACCCATTCCTTACTTACCAACATGATTAGGTTCCAAAGACAAGGTCATGGAGCAAGAATCAGCATTATGAGAAAATGGACGATGCCCACATCAGATCACAAACTGGAGGACGACAGTGTCATCATATAACTGCCAAATTACGTCATTGCATAACTGCCAAATTACATCATCACAGTACTGTCAAATTGAGAATCATGGCCCAGCCAAGTATATAACACTTCAACCAGGTCACAGCTGTTGTTACTCCTGCCTTGCACCTTAGCATTCATCACTGCCAGAGGTCCTGCTGTTAATCAGATAGATGTTTTACTGTAATTGTCAACTCGGAATGTTAGTTAATGAGAAGTAGGTGTACTAGTCATGGTTTCTCTTTTTCTGTCTGGCCTCTGGTTGATATATAGTCTCTCATGGGGATTAGAAAACCTCTAAAAGCTTCCTTAGCTGAAGCCTCATCTATGGTTATGATTACAAAGTACAGTCTGACTTCAGTTGTTTTATAGATAAAGTCATTGTGTAGTCAAAAATCTGGCTGGCTTTTGTCCTTGGTACCTAGGAGGTAGCCTCTGGTGGTTATGTGCCGTGGAGTCAGTTCCCAACTCATAGTGACCCTGTACAGGGTTTCCGAGGCTGTAAATCTTTATGGGAACAGAAAGCCTCATCTCTCTCCTGGGGAGCAGCTGGTAGTTTCGAACTGCTGACCTTGCGGTTCGTAACCAGGACTCTAAATCCATAGAATTCCCCCAAGTGATTGTAATGTCTTTATTATTCATGGTGGGTCACTTTGGCCACACCTGATAGTTTATGCTAATGAGGTGACTCATAGTGCAGTCCTGGGTAGCTTCTATTGAGGAAATGACTCAGGATGGGAGATGCCCACGTGATTAGAGGTTTGGATTCTTGAGCCACACACCATCAGCTTGACCACAGGAATGGAAGAGGGCCTGGAGATTGTGTTCAACCACATGGCCAATGATGTCATCAGTAATGCCTTATGCAAAGGAGCTGCAATCGAATCTCTGGACACTGAGGCTTGGGTGAGTCTCTCTGATTGCCAGTATTCGGTACTGTCCCGTGACATGGACTGAAAGGTAACATGACTTGAAACCACAGGGAGAGAGCCCTCCCACACCTCGCCATATGCGCTTCTCCCATTGGCTAGTTCTGCTTCATGTCTACTCTCCTATAAGAACACTGTAATCCTAGTACGGCACATTCAGTGAGTTCTGGGAGTCATTCTAGCACATTACCTAACCTGATGGTCAGAAGTGAGGGTGGCCTGCGATCCACTGGGCTGCGGCTGGTGTCTGAAATCTTGGGCACACCTGGCAGTCAGGAAAACTGTGATCTGAGCTTGTGAAATTTGGCTCAGTCAGGGAAGTGGGTAGATGAAGTCCTTTGCAGTCAGACATCTTTTAAAAGATGGCAAAGTTACCCTGAGGTGAACTAAATTAAAGGGGGGCATCTACCTACTCGTTTCCAGAATAATTAGCTAATTGAGTGACAGATCCCCCTTCACGAGTAGTGACTGATAGGACAATAAGAAAAATAATTTGCACATTGCTAAAGAGGACATGACACTGGAGGATCAGCACTGGGCTGTGAACCACAAAGTTGGCAGTTCAAACCCATCAGCTGCTCCTTGGAGACCCTAAACAGGGTCGCTGAGAGTCAGAACCGACTTGATAGCACTTAACCACAACAAGATGACAACATATGAAAGCAAAAAGGAAACATCTTTTCCTGAAGAGATGAAACTGTGTGGGGCAAAGGTTGTGTCAGCCTTCAAATCAACTTTGCAGAAATGCAGTCTTCAAATCAGTTTATGCTAGATAATGCAGAGGTTAACTCACTGTCTACAGCCCACTTTAAAAATGGATAATGAAAAAGGCAAGAAAGCAAATACCCATGATAGATATGTGTTTTTTTCCTTAAAGTAAGTTGTAGAGTGTATCATAAAGATATTTCATAATAACATTTTAAAAACTATACTTCTAGGAATATTCCTATATTCTGATCGCTCCTGTAACACCCTCCCAGATGGCAACATGCTCTCTGACACAGCACAGAGAGGAAGTGGCTGGATGGGACAGAAGAAACAAGCCAGGCTTGCAGGTTTCACGGATGCCCAGCCGACAGGGCAGGCTGAGGTGCGGGGCCTTTGAAGGACTGAGAATACGAATAAAGAAGAACTGTGAAGAAACGAAGACTGAGGGGCTGTGAGAAAACAAAGAAGTGAAAAGAAAAGTTGTTTTTAAAAGAAACTGCAGAGAAGAGAAAAAGGGCTCGAGGAGAAGAAAGATCAGAGAGAGTGTGAGGAAACTGCAGAAGAGAATCCACGGCCGACAGCAGGAATCGCCACTTCCAAATGACTGAATGAAGGCTCTACTTGACCGGCGTGTTTCTGTCTGTCTGTCTGTCTATCTGTCTGTCTGTGTGTCTCTCTCCCCAGAGACCATCAGTCGACCCTGCTCCAGGGTTGCTTGCTTGGAGGAACCTGATTAGTATTATTTCTAGCATGCTCTCATTGGAAGTGAAGGAGCTTGAGCTGGACTTTGATCATTAATATGGAAGAAAAAAGGTATTACTGTCTGCAATGTTATTAGTCTCAAAGTAAACACATCAGCCCAGAGAATAAAGGTTGAATTTATTGTTGTTGTTGTGAAGTGCCGTCGAGTCGGTTCTGACCCATAGTGATCCTGTATAGGATTTCCGAGGAGCAGCTGGTGAGCTTGAACCGCCGATCTTGCAGTTCAAACAGTTTTGCAGTCTGACACATTAACCCACAGCACCACACCAGGACTCAAAGGTTGAACAGAGAACCTCAAATCCCTTAGTAGAAATGCTTCCTAAACCCAAAACCAAACTCACTGCCATCAAGTTGATTCCAACCCATAGATTCTCTATAAGGCTAAGTAGAACTGCATCTTAGGGTTTCCAAGTCTCTGGTAGAGCGGACGGTGGGCTTGAACTGTTGACCTTACCTTTAGCGGCCCAATACTTAGCCCACAGTGCCACCAGGCTCCAGAAATGCTTCAAAGGACTCCTTATTACCTTTTGTCCCCTACAAACTAAGGCGCTCTCTAGGCATTCAGCAATGCCAATGATACTTGCTTGGGTTTATTTGAGATGAGCATTGTAGAAAAAAAGTTTATATTGGAACGCTGCGGGCACAGTGGTTAAAATGCTCGGCTGCTAATCAAAAGGTCTGCAGTTCAAACCCAGCAGCCGCTCCAAGGGAGAAAGATGTGGAGCCTGCTTCTGGAAAGACGTACAGCTTTGGAAACCCTGTAGGCAATTCTACTCTGCCCTACGTTTCAGAATTGACTCAATGGCAGGAGGCTTAGTTGAGTGTGTGTTTTGGTATTTCCCACTAGATAGGAAAACTTTGTAAAACTAAAAGGTTCATTTTTGAAAATAACTACTTTTCAATCCCTTCATAGAGTCCTGGTGTGGCACTGGAATGCAAAGTCAGTCTGAACCGCAAGGTTGCTGTTCAAATTCACCAGCCATTCCTCAGAAACCCTATACAAGGTCGCTATGAGACAGAATCAACTCCGTGGTACTTATCAACAACAATCACCTCATATTCCTGCAGCAGTCTGATAATGAAAAAGGAAGACAGAAGAAACGTTGATGCATTTAAACTACAGTGTTGGTGAAGAATACTGAGTATACTGTGAACTGCCAGAACCAACAAATCAGTCTTCAAAGAAATACAATCAGAATTGTTCTTTTGGAGCAAGGATGGCCAGGGTTACTTTCATTTATTATATAGTGATTTAATTTCACATTTTTACAAAGAACCCATATACGCCTTTACACGGCTAAATATTCTCATTTGCTAAAGACAATCTATGTTCAAGTTGTTAAGGGTTAGAGGAAGTAGCCAGGAGGGAAAGAGAAGTTCTTCTAAGTGAATTCTTCTTTTCCTTTAGATATAAAGTTATTTCATAAGCATAATTTCTACTTTGCAGAATGGTTGGGAATATATTTATTTATGCTTAGACTTTGCAAGCCTATAATCTGCTATTGGCTTAAAGGTACTGTTTTGAGGGGAGGGAGGATGATTTAAACTTAACTACATTATGACCATTAAGTAGATTGGAGCCACCACATGCCACCAAGAATATGAAACACAGCTTAAGAAATACTTATGGAGGGGGAAAATAAAACCAAAACACATTTTTGGAAAAAGAGAGACGCAGAGTTGAAAATACAAGCAAATTGGAACCTTCATCCATTGGTGGTAGGAATGCAAAATGGATACAAATAAGAGAATCAAGTTTTTGTTTTGTTTTATGGGAAGAAATGAGAGTTTGACCTTTTTAGGGTACAGAAAGTTCCTTAGAAAGGTCAAACAAAAAACAACAAGGAACTCCATGTCACAGTAAGACATGCCTGTTGCCTACTAAACTGAAAAGCACACCACCACCCACTTACTCTTTGAAAACTGATTATCTAGAATCAAAATGCAAGTCCAAGTAGCAAAATGGAATAAAAGACACCCTCTATTTATCAAAGATATAAAGCATATGGTAAAAAGGAAAAATAGATGTTAGTGAAATTATATAAAAAGTATAGCCAGAGAACTGACCATAAGAATGGAGAAGTCACTGCAAATGAAATATTCCTAGCATAAAAGTTTCCTCCTAGGCTGCAAAAAGAAGTTGCCAATATTTTAGACGTAGTTATATGTCAGCTGTGTGTGTGTGTGTGTGTGTGTTTTGGTATTTCACCTTAGATAGGAAAACTTAGTAAAACTACAGGGTTCATTTTTTGAAAATTACTTTCACTCACTTCATGGAGTCCTGGTGTGGCACTGTAGGATAAGCACTGGGCTTTACTAATGTAAATAACAGTGGTTACAATGAGACATTAACAACAACAATAATGCTTAACTCACACATGGGTAGATGTTTTAGAGTGCTCCTTCTCCCATACATAGGTATACAAATATTAGGTAATGTATTCTGTGAATAAGCAAAACCTGCTCTGTCCCAGGGCTGCTGGTGATGTTTCTAAACCCAGCCAGTATTTGCTGAGGCTGGGTAAGAGCAGATGAATTAATCGATAAATATAAACATTACCAGACAACATACATCAGCAATATCATCTTTCAAGCCCCATACAGTGTAATCAATGCCCAATATGAACAGAACTCACCCCTAGAAATCACATCTTATCTTTCCAAAGCACCCCAAGCAAAAACAATCACTAAAAAACGATTCCACTTTGTGATCATCCCTGACCCTGAGATGAGAGCAAAAACCCCTGACTGGTAACAAATGATAAGAAGCGTGGTGGTCTCCGAGGTGGTCACGGGCCGAGCGCTGAGGCTGTCAGCCCGTATCAATCACTTTCTATTAAAGGTTTTCCCATTTTGTGCTGTACTCAGAGGCTTTGTCTGGCCTGGATTAAGGGTAAGCACCAGCATTAGAATTTTCCACTCTTATTCTCGCTCCTCAAGTCAATGCTGTCAGCAGAAAAACAAGGTATCCCCAGTAAAAACTCAGAGCAGACAACAGAAATGGGGTCACATACCAAAGATAATCTGACTACAGAGCTTTAACATGTGCATTATACACACTTCACGAGGAGTCATGGGGTACAGGAGTGTACCCACAGGAGGTGGGAGGTCCATGTGTTATATATAACATGTATCTCCTGACATGAAAACAAAGTAATTCCAAAACAATCATCTGTGTATTCTCTTGTATTACACAAGTAGTATATAGTTTTACTCCTTAGCATCCTGGTGGGGCAAATCATTTGTGTGGCACTGTGGGTTAATGTGCCACACTGGAAAGTCATTTGAACTGTAAGGTTAGAAGTTTGAACTCACCAGCTGCTCCTTGGAAACCTTACACAGGGTCACTATGGGTTGGAACCAACTCGATGGCACTTCACAACAACAACAATCTTGGTGTGGCACTGTAGGACAAGCACTGTACTGCAAGGTCGGTTTGAACCACAAGGTCAGCAGTTCAAGCTCACCAGCCTCTCTTTGGAAACCTTATATAGTGTCTCTATGAGTCAGAACCAACTCAACAGCCCTTCACAACAACATCTGGGGGCGGTGGTGTTAGGTGGTAGAATTCTCACCTTGCCTGTGGGAAACCTGGGTTTGATTCACCTTCTGTGCAGCCACCATTCATATGTCAGTGGGGCTTGTGTTGCTATGATGATGAAACCAACCCTAGTATGGCACTGTGAGGAGCTCGGGTAGTGGTAGCGTAGTGGTTACAAATCGGGCTGCAAACCGCAAGGTCAACAGTTCGAAACTACCGGCTGCTCCGCAGGAGAAAGATGAGGCTTTCTGCTCCCATAAAGATTTACAGCCTCGGAAACCCTGTACAGGGTCGCTATGGGTCGGAACCGACTCCACGGCACATCACAACAACAACAAGTATGGCACTGTAGGATCAGCACTGGACTGGTAACAGGTCAGCAGTTTGAAACCACCAGCCACTCTTAGAAACCCTATACAGTGTCGCTATGAGTTAGAAGCGACTCAACGGCACACAACAACAACAACATGGTGATGAATAGGTTTCAGTGGAGCTTCGACACTAAAAAGGCCTGGAAACTGACTTCGGAAAATCAGCCAATAAAAACCCTATGGACCACAGTGGTCTGATCCCATTGTGTCAGGAGGTGGGGAAATGATCCAACAGCTAACAGCAACACTTAGTATTTATTATCTTCATGATGGGGAAAATGCCATTTTTCTAAGAGATTCCAGATATGGCTAGCAGGGGAAGTCATTTTAAATCTATTGCAAAGGGCATGTTTAAGTAATAACAGCACCTTAAGGAGAGGGACCTGTTTTATAAACCCATAAAATGGGGGTCACAGTTGTTATGGACTCCTGGTGTGGCGCTGTAGGATCAGCATTGGACTGCTAACCACAACATTGGCAGTTCAAACCCATCAACTACTCCTCGGAAACCCCATACGGGGTCGCTACGAGTGTGAGCCAACTCGACGGACGGCACTCAGCAACAACAGAGGCATTAGAAATAGGATTAAAATGACCAGCATGCACATTTTTCTGTGCCAGTAAATAGATGTCTTATATCAGGTAGTTTTCTTATTGTGGTAAGACATACATAACACAAGATTTGTCATTTTAATCATTTTTAAGTGTGTAATTCAGTGACATTAATCACTGAATAGTCACAATAGTATAATCAGCACCACTATTTGTTGCCACAACCTTTTTAAATCACTCCAAACAGAAATTCAATGCCCCTTAATCATTAACTCTTCATGCTACCTACTGCTGGTCCCTGATAACCACCAATCTACTTTTTGTCTCTATACATTTGCCTATTCTAGATATTACATGAAAGTGGAATCAGACAATATTTGTCTTTCTGTGTTTGACTTATTTCACCTAACATAATGTTTGCAAGGTTCATCCATGTTGTAGCGTGTATCAGAACTTGATTTCTCTTTATGGCTGAGTCAAACAGACCCGTGTATATTACATTGTATTTATCCACTCATCAGCTGACAGGCATTTCAGGTGGTTCTACCTTTCAGCTATTGTGAATGAAGCTGCAATAAACATTGGTGTATAAGAATCTGTTTGAATCCCTGTTTTCAAGACCTTTTAGTGTATGTCATGTCTAGGGGTGGAACTGGAGTCTTGGTGTGGTACTGTAGCATAAGCACTGGACCACAAAGTTGGTTTGAACTGCAAGGTCGGTGGTTCAAACTTACCAGCCGCTCCTCAGAAACCCTATAGAGGGTTGCTATGAGTCGAAATCCACTTGACGACACTTAATAACAACAACATGGTAATTCTATGTTTAACTTCTTGAGACTGCCAACACGTTTTCCATAGTGGTTGAAGCCATTTTACATCCCCACCAGCAATAAGTGAGGGTTCCACTCTCTCTCATATTCATTTTTAATGGTCACATGAATGTGACAAGGAACAGAAATGGGTGGTGAGAAAACCAAGTAATGAAGAGGGAAGAAGAGAGATTTTAGAGAGAGAACAAACAGGCCTAGGGACTGATAAGGTAGATGTGAAATGTTGTTAGGTGCTGTGGAGTCAGTTCTGACTCATAGCGACCCTGTGCACAACAGATGTGAAACGGCAGTCCCAAAATAGTACACCACACAACGTGTTTTCATTTGTCCCACGTGGTATATTATTATTTTTAAATATGAACTTATGATCAACACTAAAAGTCTGGAAGATTTTACTTAGAGACCCAGATTTCAGACTTCTCTTAAAATACAACAACAAAATCCAGATCATCTGGCATTTCTAGCTCTGCATTCCCACTTGGCAAAAACCTGCTGCTTACTGTCTCGTTTGCCTCTGGAGAGAATCACAGTTGCCTGCTTCATTCTTAAAGGTTTCTGTCTAGTCCCAGAGGGCATCTGAAGGAATGAAGAGAGGTTTGAACCTGGAAAAATAGGAAGCATGTCTAGGAGTGGAAAACATGCAGAGAGTGACAGGATGCTGGGGACTGTCCTCAGATAAAGCACAGATACTAAAAGTCGGGAGAGGGCATAGGTGAAACCATCCCAGCGAGTAGGGGAAGTGGCTTCAGGAAACAAAGGGCACAAGTTTGAGACCTAACTGTTGTCCTCAATGGAGACGACACAGAAGAAGAAAAAAACAGAGACAAAAAATGACAGGGGAACATGGTAGCTCCATATGATAAGTACTAGACTGTGAACCATGAGGTTGGAAGTTCAATCCCACCAGCCACTCCATGGGAAAACGATGAGGCTTTCTGCTCCTGCAAACATTACAGCCTTGGAAACCCTATAATACGGGGTTGCTATGAGTCAGAACCGATTCAACAGCACTTAACAACAACAACAACAACAGAAAAATGTGTAAGTAGAGTGTCCTGGTGTGGCACTGTGGGTTAATGCGCTGGACTGCAGAGTCGCTTAGGTGAGCTCACTACATATATTGAGTCAGTTCCAACTATATTTATATATAGAAATCCTGGTGTGGCCCAGCGGGTTAATGTACTGGACTACAAGGTCAGTTTGATCCACAAAGTCAGTGTTTCAAGCTCACCAGCTGCTCCTCAGAAACCTTATACAGGGTCACTGTGAGTCGGAACTGACTCCATGGCACTTAGCAGCCACAACATGTACACTGGCATCCTGGTATGGTGCTGTAGGATAAGCACTGGGCCGCAAGATTAACCCTTTGAACCATAAGGTCGGCAGTTCAAACTCATCAGCTACTCCTCAGAAACTCTATACAGGTTCACTATGAGTCAAAATGGACTTGAGGGCACTTAATCATATTGCTGTTAAGTGCCGTTGGCTCAGTTCTAACTCATAGAGACCCTGTAATAAGGTTTCTGAGGAATGACTGGTGGGTTTGAGCTGCTGACCTGTGGTTAGCAGTCCAGTGCTTATCCTACAGCTCCACAAGACTCTCCTTGGGCTAGTAACCGGAAAAACAAAACAAAACAAAACAAAACAAAAACCCCAAACCTACTGCCAGTGAGTCCATTCTAAGTCATGTTAACCCTGTATAGGGTTCCCTAGGCTGCAAATCTTTGTAGTTGTTATTGTGTGTTGCCAAGTCCACTCTGACTCAGATTGACTTTATGTAGGGTTTCCAAAGCTGTAAATATTTATAGGAGCAGAAACTTTCTCCCATGGAACGGCAGTCCAGTGCTTGTCCTACAGTGCCACCTGTCTGAGCCACTCAAGACCACTTTAGAGCAAGTCACTATGCAGGTAAAGAAGAAGGGAGAGGGACTTGAAAACACTGAGATGAAACAAAGTCTACCATTTGTTGAACGTGAAAACCGATGATCTGCTCTGTAAAACCTCACTCAATCCACAGGAAAGTTTCCCCAAAAAGGGGGAAGCTGAAGAATTTAACAAGTAGATTATCTCAGCAAAGGATAAGAGAAGGAAATTTTAACAAAAGGCAGTCAAAAAAAAAAAAAATTCTTGATAAACATTAAGAGATAAAGTTTTAAAAGTCCACAGTTATTCTTTTGTTCTAGATTACTAGTGTTCGTGGTACTATGGTTTTTTAAAACAATTCTTTGAAGGACTAAAGAGTTTCTTGTTGTTGTTTTTAAGTGCTATTGAGTCAGTTCCGACTCATAGCGACCCTGATTAGGGTTTCCAAGGATCGGTTGATGGGTTTGAGCCATTGACTTTGTGGTTAGCAGTTCAGTGCTTATTCTACGGTGCCACACTGGGACTCCTAAAGAGTGTCTAGGATCAGAGTCAAATAAACGACCTGACAGCTTGGGGTTTAACATGCAAAAGAGCTAACAAGAAAAAGCATGTTGAGTGCCGCAGAAAAGTTGCATAACAGATAGTGGACTTCAGCCAAGAAATTCTACATTTCAGTTTATTTGGGGGGAAAAAACAAAACAAAAACCAATCTCATGTCTAATGAAATTATGATGCTAACTTCTTAGCTTCCGAATGCCGTTGTGGGTTGTCAAGTAGGTTCCAACTCATTGCAACCCTGTATAGGGTTTCTGAGGAACGGCTGGTGGATTTGAACTGGCAACCTTGTGGTCAGTAGTCGGGTGCTTATCATGGTGTCACAGCACAACTCCCTTCAGAGTACATTATTTATTCAGGTCATCTCCATTCTCCTGAAAAGCCCTCTATGTGGTGCTGTAGGATTAGCACTGGACCATAAGGTTGGCAGTTCAAACACACCAGACACTCCTTGGAAACCGTATATAGGGTTGCTACCAGTTGGAACTAGCTCAGTGGTACTTAACAAGAATAACATGCCGGCTTCAGAGTTAAAAGTCTAGGGAGGAGGCAACTCATTCAGCCATCCATTTAAATCTGTGAGTTGATGTTGAATTGGCTGTGGCTCCCACCACCCCCATGTACAAGAGAACTAAAGGTTGCCCAGCTCTCTAACATCTTGATTGGCCCTGCTATGTGGGCATCCACTGTGGATTTTTGAGAACCTTCTACCCTAGGGGCCTCATCTTCCAGCACACTCTATTGGACTAAACCTCTGGTTGTGATTCACTAGGGTTTCACCTGCTTATTTTCAGAAGTAGACCAGAGGCCTTTCTCCCAGTCCATTTTATCTGGAAGTTCTGCTGAAACTTGTCCACCATGGGTGACTCTGCTGGTATTTAAAAACACCGTTGGCATGGTTTCCAGCGGCACAACAACGCTCAAGTCACCGCAGGATGACAAACTGTCAGAAGGGTGGTGGTGTTTCCACACAGTTGACATTAATTTAGGACTCACTGTACCAGCCACTATGTTTCCCTACATTTTCTCATTGAATCCACAAAATAACCATGTGTACTTGCCATCACTCTTCTCATTTCATAAAGCAGGAAGCAGAATTAGAGAGGACAACAACGTCTCCAAGTCAGCAGGGTGTTAAGTGGGAGAGCCCAAGGTCTGAACCAAGGTGGCTCCACACCCATGGGCCTACGTCCTGCCTTCTCTGCCTCTCACACTATGAGGACTGACCTTGTGATGAGCTGAAAGGCAGATTCGATGGTTCTAGGCTACGAGAGTGTTCATGCTGGGTCAATTGAGCTTATTTCCAACCACGTCACCGAAACTGAAACTTTGCTACAATCACAATACATATGCTTAGACAACATTACGTAATAGTCAATATGCTGAGAAGCAGTACTGCCCTTCAACCCAGGTTATTCAGAATTCTTCGTCTGGCCTTTCACAATCAGCTCCCTCAGTCAGACTCAGACAAGGCTCTATTTTGAATTCTAATGAGGATGAGGCACACTGAATATTTAAACTGCAATTACAAGTTCCACATCCTGCCTTTACACAAGTGCCCTCAGTACAAGTCACTGACCAGAAAAGACATGATCGGTGCCAGTTGAGAAAATATCAGTCTAAGGGGGAAACAAATATATGATTTTCTATCTGATAGGACCAATGAGGATAGGGAAAGGGAGAAGAAAAACAGGGGTAGAGGGTACCACGCAAAGATGGCTAAAATGTTTAAAGTGCGGGCTCAGCCTGAGTGAAAGGTCCACAAAGCAGTGCTTGAATCCTTTGTTAACAACTGAATAAACAAATTCATCATCGGGCCCTTCGTGTGCGTGTGTGTGCGTGTGTGTGTGTGTGCATGTGTGTGGCCCGTTGTAATTTGGTCTGTATTTATAACTAGAAATGTCCTCACTGTGAAAGCATCTATTTGTGATCTATCAGACAAGCAAGGAAGAAATGCTGAGGGGAGGGAAACAAAAGCCCATTTCATGGTTCACAATCTGTTTTTGCACCCCTTTGAGGAAAATGATGATGTACTTACTGCCTGCTATGCGTAACTCCCACCAGTCCTTGAGTTAAACAGTAATAGAGTGTCATGTGAACAGTAACAGAGTTACACTTGAATTCCCACTTAATTCCATACCGTCTATATAGTTTCTACTCCCGTAAGGATTTACACCCTCGGAAACCCTGTACGGGGTCGCTATGGGTCGGACCCGACTCGACGGCACTTAACAACAACAACAACATATAGTTAAAACAGATCTTGTTTGCAATTTTTTGTGTGTGTGTGTTTAAGTAGAAAATGATCAATCTGGACTTGAATTTGGGCAGAGCAGGTATTCAACTCTTTGTTAGGTCTCAAAGTTCTTGGCCTTATCTCTGACTCCCAAATGCCCTTCTTATTACGGTCTTAATTTACCTTGCGTGGCATTTGAGTATCTTTTTTTTTTTTTTTTTTTCAATGTTAACATTTATGGAAAGGGAATATGGTATTTAAATTTTTTTTCCTGATCTGTCCTGTGGTTGATTCTCCCTACCACTGTGGGTAAATATGTCCACTGAGACTTAAGTGTCAGCGATTTTTCATTCCGACATGCTCTCTGTAACAATTACTGCTTCCAATGTGCTTGGTTACTTTTTATTGGGTCACTACGAGTTGGAATGGGCTTGATGGCAGTTGGTTGGGTTTTTTCCCTCTGAAGATACGTTCAAGCTTGTCATTTATTCATTGCCATATAATAAGCATCATTGATTTTATAATCTGTGTCAGATCATCTTAATGTTCCAGGTCAATATAGATTGGTTTCCATGGTCTGTTGACCTCTTTCCATGTATGCTAGATTATCTTTGACTGTGTGCTGGTCATTGCCTTAAAAAACACTACTTGGGGCTGGTTCCTAGAGACCTCAAACAAATAAGCCTTCCCGAGAATGGGATTTCATTTGCTTTTGCTGCCAGGCATCTGGAACTAAAACAGGCAAGACCCCCTCAAACCAAATTCAGGATATGAGGCTTCCTAACCCACCCTGGGTATGTCTGAACAAGGCACAGGTCCCTGGGAGGGGCTTTCTGTCACCACAACTTGTCTGGAACCATATTTTCTCTGCTCCTTTTTCTTCTATTCTGCTAACTACAAGGTTGGTGGGTCAAACCCACCAGGGTTACTATGAGTGAGAACTGACTTCACAGCATTTAACAACAACAATAACAACATTCTGCTCAGTGCCAAGTCTGTGACGATCTTCAAGAGCTGGGGAAAAGGAGGAGCGTTTAGTTTGGGCTCACTGTTACCCTGAAGGTGTGGCTCTCTGGGGTCCCAGCTTAATGTGTTAAGGATCTATCACACTTTCCAATTGGGGGGGGGCACTAAATTCCACTCCCATCCTACTCCCCTCTTTGCTTGCTTGCTCAGGCTGTGAAGTCCCTGACTCCTGCCTTTGGATGGGCTTTATCAGATAAAGAAAGAGGACAGGAAAGTACCTAAGAGTTTACAGGCTGGGAGCAAAACAGTCATCAGTCTAAGTTTGTCAAGGGCTGCTGGACCTGCTCAGGAAATCCCACAGTATGCCTGGTGTTCATCGGTTTAATACTGATCAGCTGAAGATTTAAGGAACCTGTTGGGTGTCATACATATAAATCTGATCTTCTAAGAGCCTTAGAAGGTGTTCTGGTAGCATAGTGGTTACGAATCAGGATGCTAACCTCAAGGTCGGCAGTTCGAAACTCCCAGCTGTTCCGTGGGAGAAAAGATGAGGCTTTCTGCTCCTGTAAAGATTTACAGCCTTGGAAACCCTGTACGGGGTCGCTGAGTTGGAACCTACTCCACCATACGTAACAACAACAAGAGCCTTAGAGGGCACAGCCTGAAATATCAACAATGTGCAAGAAGTAGCATTCCGTATCAGCAAATGTATGTGTGTAACTGAAAATTTCCCTAGGTTTTTTTTTTTTTTTTTTTTGATTGGTGAATCTGGTAAGGAAATTTTAGAAAAAAACAACTCAAGAGATAAGAGACTCTCTCCCTAAAGTATTTCCATTAAAAGAAATGTTGCTGATGGACACTACATTGCAAATATTCTGAAAAATCATTATTACATCAATAAAGATAACCATTCCAAATCGGTAGTAACATGATTGCTTCACACATGAAGGAGGCCTCAGGGAAGTTTCACTTAACTGTGAAGCCCCTCCCTACTTGACACATGTCCTAATAAAAGATATACTTGCTCATAAACACTGTTCAAAGTGATCTTTTCTGGAAAAATGGAATGAAAAGATAATGGAATTTTTCCATGAGATTTTTATTCCTCACAATCACTCTCTGAAGTACAGATGCATTATGTCCATTTCACAGATGGGGGAAATCAATAAGGTAAGGGTAGTTATGTGACTTTACTGAGATCCCCTGGCTGGTGAGTGGTGGAGTTGGGTTTGAGCCCACATCCTCCACCATCCCTACACCCTCCTCTGCTGCTTGCTCACAATTTTCCACAAACATACAGAAAAGCACGAGGCCATGCACAGCAGAACAAGCCCTGCCTCGTCTTGCGCCATTGTTGCTGCTATGGTGCCAATCCACTTCACTGGGGCTCTTCCTCTTTTGTGTTAGTGTTAGGCACATTATGTATCTATATAATTTAATTTTGACTCTCAGGGTAGCCATCTTTATTCCAGCTGAAGAAACGAAGACTTAGCAAGATTGTTTATACAAGACCCAGAGATAGTAAGAGGCAGTGGAGGCAGTTAACCCATATCTCTGCCTCCAAAGTTTTACCATCCAGTGTGAACAACAAAGTTCCTGTAGACAGAACTTGTGTGAGAAGATTGGCAAAGCAAAATCGGGGTGGCTTTGATTCTTCCAGGAAAGCAGAAATGGACACATGGCTACTGGAAGAGAAACAGGATGGAGTGGGTTGCTAACAGAAGGACGAGATTCTCTAGGGGTAGGGGATACAGAATCAGGTGGTAAGGGCAAACAGGAAAACCCCTCAAGATTCTTGTGCCCCCACAGCTCCAGATGAGACGATTCCCTGATCTCCACCCACCCTATTGTTCTAGAGTTTTCAGTTTCATCCAATGAGCATGGGTGGCAAGGAAGGCAATATTTCTTCAGCTGCACATCTCAACTGACCCTTATTCTAAAACTGAACAGAGAAGGAAATTCCATTATACTTTTCGTCTTGAAAGGGCTAAACGTTGGGCAAAGCTAATGTGCTCAGTTCTCCTATTCGTCTTGTATTTCTACTTTGAGAAAAGCTGTTAGCTTTACCATGGCCCGCCTTCATGAGAGCAGCACCAGAGAACACTCACTGCTATTACTACTACTCTTAAGTGCCCTTTGTGGCAGGGCACTGCATGCACGCAACAATTTTAACCTCACAAAAATCTACACCAGAGTGTCTGCAAAATAACAAATCCCCGCATTGGAACTGCTAGACTTACTTATTTTTATATGGATTCCAAGCATGGGGCTGTGGGTTAATGCACTGGAATGCAAAGTCGGTTTGAACCTCAAGGTCGGCGGTTCAACCTCACCAGTTGTTCCTCGGAAACCCTATACGGGGTCACTGTGGGTCAGAACCGACTTGAGGGCCCTTAACAACAACAAACTTATTAAATAATGAATACTCTTGAACTCCGCCTGTGTGTCATTTGTTGGTGTTAAGTGTCCTTGAGTCGATTCTGACTCATAGTAACCCTGTATGGGGTTTCCAAAAAGCAGCTGTTGGGTTTGAACTGCCAACTTTGTGGTTAGCAGTCTAGTGCTTATCCTACAGCACCATACCAGAACTCCTTTTAATAACCACCCTTGTAGTACCCCTGTAAGACAGCACTGAGCTGCCCCACGGAATGTCCTAGACTATAATCTTTATAGGAACAGGCTACTTGTTTTTTTCTCCCACAGAGCGGCTGGTGGGTTTGAACTGCTGACTGTTACACTGCCAGGACTCTAGAAACACCTCCCTAGATTGACACGGTCGGAATCTGCCCAGGAGGACCTGGCAATCAGAATTCTAAGCAAATACTCCACGTGATTCTTAACTTGGCATCCAAAGCAAATCCAAACCAGTTCCCATGCAGCCCATATTCCAATTCACAAGGAACCTAGAGGGCAGAGAACGCTCCCGCTGCGTTTCCAAGAGTGTCATCTTTATGGGGGAACGTATCACATCTCTCTCTGGTAAACCGTTCATATTTTGGTTTGTTAGCAGTCAGGAGCTTATCCAATGCACCATTAGGGCCCCCTCATGAACTATCAGGAGGTAGAGTGACTAGTCAAAGAACACATTACTAAACGTAGGCTTTGATCCCCACTGAACTCCAGAACCTGGACTCTTAACTAGCCTGCAACTCAAGCTTCAACAGTTATGTTTGTGATTCAAAGGCACAGATGCAGGCGAATCACCTTTAAACCCACAAGGTCCACCACCAATCACCGACATTGTTGTTGCTGGGTGCACCCTTCTGCACAATGGAACACAACGCTGCCTGGTCCTGCACCAACCTCACAATCATTGCTACACTTGAGCTCATTGCTGCTGCCACTGTGCCAACCCATCTCATTGGGGGGTCTGCCTCTTTTTCGCCGACCCTCTGACCCTCTACTTTACCAACCATGATGTCCTTTTCTTAGTGCCACACAATTTCCCAAACTAGGATTGTCCATAAACAGAAAGTCTTCTTAATTAAAAA
Source organism: Chrysochloris asiatica (assembly GCF_000296735.1). Lineage (NCBI taxonomy): Eukaryota > Metazoa > Chordata > Mammalia > Afrosoricida > Chrysochloridae > Chrysochloris > Chrysochloris asiatica. Next base: position 11,351,082 of record NW_006408572.1, read on the forward strand.
AAAAAAAAAAAATGCATCATGCTACTTCATTTCATTTTTAACCAGATTGAAGCATCTTTTAGCAATGCCAACGCTGCAGCCAAGACGACTATCCGTTTCAGAAGCACAACCAGATCCCCCGAGGACGAGGGAAACTCAAGCAGAGCCAATCCACAGTCCATCAGAGAAGTAGAACTGTAAGCAGAGTTGTGACTTACCACAAGATGTCAACTTTCTGTCCACCAAATTCACACGCCTGGTTTCAGTGCGTAGCTTCTCATCTGTGTTCTCCACCAGGCTGGTAAGGTCGTCGATGATCTCTGGGAAGGAAAACAAAGATGCATGATTCCCACTCTATAGCTGCTACGGTTCATATCGAAGCAATACGGCTGTGCTATAGCCCTAGTAATAATTCTCGCAAGTGCAAGCTCACGCATATTCTTTGACGACGGCAATTCTAATTCAAAAAGGAAGAGGAAAAGTAGTGAATGAGAAAAAACAATAACAACAGCAACAAAAACTAAGAAACTGGTTTAACACAATTTCAGGTGACAGAGGAGAGATGTCAATAAATTCGAGGGAGAAGAAAGCACGTCCCGCCAAACTGTCTCCCAGTGGAAAGGCAACAGCAGACCCACCCACTGCCATCAACTCGATTGTGGTTGATAATCCTATAGAGGGTTTTCGAAATTGCAATTTTGATGAGAGCAGACAAACTCATTTTTCTCTTGCAAAGCAGAGGGTTTTTGAACTGTCCACCTGTGGTTACTTGAATAGACAGACAGTGCAGAAGACTTCAGGGAATACCACCTGGGTCCTTCTTGAAAATATCAGTTGATGGTGAAATCTAACCAACCAAGAAATTAATAAAAGTAATTGTGAGCGTGGCGGAGGACTGGGCAGCACTTCGATCTGTTGTGCATAAGGGAACTGACTCGATGGCACCACTTAACAACACTATCAAAGAACTAGTCATAAAAGAAAAATTGGTAAGTTGGGCTTCGTTAAAATTTTAAACTTCTGCTCTGCCAAAGATATATTGATCAGAGAATGAAAAGTTAGAGACTGGGAGAAAATATGTGCATAACACTTATCTGACAAAGAGCTTGTGTTCACAATATAGACAGAAGTCTCAAAATTCAACAGTAACTTGCAGAATGTGTCCTTTTGTGGTGTAAATTATTATATATGCCTGACTGTTTTAAAAAAAAAAGCTGAAGTGAATAGAGAGAAACGCTGGTAACTGAGGGTACATGGAGGGGATTATAATCATTGCAGTGAAACAAGGTGTATGATTTGTGGAATGTAAAACTGATGATCTGCTCTGTAAACTTTTACTCAATCCACAATAAAAACTTTAAATAAAATTTAAAAATTCAACAATAAGGAAAAACCAACAGAACAAACCCCCAAACAACTGAATTTTTCATGGCGGTAGTGATGATTATATGCTTTGGAGTCGGTTCCGACTCATAGCGACCCTGCCTAGGATTTCCGAGGCTGTAAATCTTTATGGGAGCAGAAAGCCTCCTTTCTCCTGTGGAACTAACTGCTGGTAGTTTCAAACTGCTGACCTTGAAGTTAACAGCCTGCTTTGTAACCACTACGCTACCAGAGCTCCTTTTTGTATAAATGGACAAAATATATATGTGTGTGTCTTCTTTAGCAAAATATATATTTTGTCCACAAGGACATACTTACTAGAATGGCTAAAATCCAAAATCCCGATGACACTACATACTAGCAAACATGTGGACCAACAAGAACCCTTATTATTCACTGTTGGTGGGAATGCAAAATGGAACAGCCACTTGGAAAGGCAGTTCGGTAGTTTTTTTTTACAAAGCTAATTCCATGGGAGAAAGATGAGGCTTTCTGTTCCTGTAAAGATTTATGGCCTCGGAAACCCTGTGAAGGGTCACTATGAGTCAGAACCGACTCCACGGTACTTAACAACAACAACAAAGCAAAGCTCAATCATAAAATCTAGCAGTTGCATTCCTAGGTATTTATCCAGCTGAGTTGAAACCTTAAGTTCAGATGAAAACCTGTACACACATATTCATAAAGCTGTAGTAACAGCTTTATGTGTAATGATCAAAATCTGAAAGGAGCCATGCAGTCCTTCAATCACCCAACGAAATGCACTGCTGTCAATTCTGACTCAGCGCCCTAGCAGGATAGACAGAG
>NW_006408572.1:11353414-11372878 GCF_000296735.1 Chrysochloris asiatica
TTGAACCGCTGACCTTCTGGTACACAACTGAGTGCTTAACCACTGTACCACCAGGGCTCCTGTACTTCAATAGATGAATAAATAAACAACTTGTGGTACAAGAAGTCAGTCTGAAAACTCCACCTAGTATGATTTCAACTATATAACATTCAGGAAAAAAACAAAAATACAGAGATAATAATAAGATGAGGGGTTGCCAGGTAGGTGTTCAGGATAGGGAGAGGAATGAACAGGTAGAGCACAGGACATGTTGAGGGCAGTGAAATCATTCTGCATGATATATTGTAATGGTGGACAAATGACTATTATGGGTTTGTCAAAACCCACAGAACTATGCCACCCAAAGAATGAACCCTAATGTAAACTAAGGACTCCAGTTAATAATTAATACTGTATCAATGCTGGTTCATCCATCTTAGTGGATGTGCCAAATGAACACAAGATGCTAAGAGAAGAAATTGTGAAATGGGGAGAGAAGGTATGTGGCGTTCTCTGAACAGTTTTTCTGTATGCCTAAAACTGCTCTAAAAAACAAAGTGAACCAAAAACAAAGCAAAAACTCTAGAATGGAGAAGCTACAAACCATGCCATCAGAGTAAGTAGATGAATCCACTTAAATACTGAGCTAAGAATAAACAAATACATGGATCAGGTTACACAAAGGTATACAAATGTTAGTATCAACAACAGGGTAATTATAAGTGAAATGTCAGGAAGTAGTTGAAAAGGGAAGGAAGGTGGGAAGAAGCTGAAGGTGTTAATTTCTGCATCTTTCATTAAAGAGCGTATCAAGCTGTTGAAAAGTAAAATATACTGAAACTTGCAGCTTTTTTTGTGAATTGGATGAAGGTTTACAGAGTAGATCAGTTTCCATTCAACAATTCATGCATATTTTGTTTTATCTTATGGAAAAACTTATACCTTTTGAAATTCACCAAAACTTCATGTTTTAAAAAAACTTTGCCTTAGATAGATTTTTTAGTAATTACTATCACTAATAAAGAATCATTTATGTGAAGGTTATCTTTTTAATGTTAATGTTTGAAAGTACAAAGTAGAACTAAGCACTTACCAAAACAAAGTAGCATATGTGGAGTGATTCTTTGTTGTTGTTACCTGCTGTGGAGTCGGTTTCAATTCAGTGACCCTGTATAGGGTTTCCAAGGAGCGGCTGGTAACTTTGAACTAACACCCTTGTGGTTCAAACTGATCTGGTGGTCCAGTGTTTATCCTACAGTGCCACACCAGTAAAATCTGAGATGGATCGGGAGTGTGGTGTCTCCATATGATAAACACTGGACTGAGAATCATAGGGTCTGAGGTTCAAGACCATCATGCTTTGTGCTCCTGTGAAGACTTAAAGCCTCAGAAACCCTATGTAGGGTGGCTATGAGTCAGAACCAAGTCGACTGCACTTAACAACAACAAAGGCATACATCTGGATGATAGTAACAGAACATTAATAATGATTATTTCTAAGTTATGTGACCCTAGGTGATTGTTTGCTTTCTTCCTTGCATTTTTCTGTAATGTTTGCATGTCTTATAATGAGCATATATTTTTAATCAATTTCTGTATCTTAGTGATTGTGTTAGAGCTGTGTTGTTCAACACTGTTGGTGTTAAGTGCGTTGAGTCAGTTCAAACTCATAGTGGCCCTGTATGGTGTTTCCAAGGAGTGGCTGATGGGTTTGAACTGCTGACCTTGTGGTTAGCAGTCTAGTGCTTATCCTACAGTGCCACACTAGGACTCCAACGTTATGTTTTGTTAAGTGCCATCGAGTCAGTTCTGACTCGTAGCGACCTTATGCACAACAGAATGAAACACTGCCTGGTCCTGCGTCATCTTAACAATTGTCATGTTTGAGCCCATTGATGAGCTCAACCCATCTACTTGGGGGGTTTCCCCTTTTGCACATACTCTCCATTTTACCAAGCATGAAGTCCTTCTCCAGGAAATGGCCCCTCCTGATAACACGTCTAAAGTATCAGAGATGAATTCTCAGTATCCTGGCTTCTAAGGAATATTCTGGCTGTACTTCTTCCAACACAGATCTGTTTCTTCTTCTGGTGGTTCATGGTACCTGTCCTCAACACTGTAATTCAAATGCATCGATTCTTCTATGGTCTCCCTTACTCAACTCCACACTAGTTGGCAATTTTATTTTATTATTATTATTATTTTAGTTTTTATTGTGAATTGAGTGATAGTTACATGGGAGAACATCACTTTTACACTCATCATTTCATTGCAATGATTACTATCCTCCCTGTGCATCATCATTCAACAGTATTTTTTTCTATTCCCTCTGTTTTTTTATTTGTTTTGTTTTGTTTCTTGGGGGAGGGATATATACAAAACCACTCAGGAATATATAACCATTTAAACAACCAAAGGACACCTTCTGCAAGCCTGCCTCCTGGCTGCCAGCACACAGCCTTTCTCTTTCCATGAATCTAGAGTCCTCATCTGCTCTCTCTCTCCATGTCATCATCTCTGCCTCCACCTCTGGTGTCACTGCTTCTCTGGATAGGGTCCCACATTCCACTCATACTCTTCTCCCTTGATGGTCCTAGAGTCCTCTGTTCCTGGACTGTAAGATTAACAACTCTCCCCTTTATGTTATAAAACTTCTACCTTTTTGGTTGTGACAGTAGCAATTAGTCATGATAACAATTAGTCACTATTGAATCATAAGAATCTTATCCTCATCTTCTTTCACCACACCCATCTCGACAAGATGAAAACTGTTCAGTGGGGATTTACCTTTCCTCACACACTCTAAAACTAAACTCCCTTGAAAACTTGTAAGCCAGTCACTTTGTGCCTCTATTGTCCCCTCATTTTAGGTAGCCAGTGTCTAAGTTGCCCGTCCCTATCTACCCTGTATACAGAGGGGTTGATACTTGATGTGAAGACTCCTTTCCTCTCAGTTGGTATTTTGAGCTACTACATCCATAAGTATAGGTCAACTTCATCAAATTGTAGTCATTTACACTCATTTCCTTTATGAAACATTGTTTTTTTAATCTTCCTTAAGTCAAGTTCTGATCATAAAGCCATTGAGGCTAGTTCGAATGAGTATTATCTGCAAGTTTGGGTGTTCTTGTGTGTCTCCCTAGTTAGCAATATTTTTAAAAAAGAATTAAATAAACAAGAAAGTCAAAGTTTCCAGAACGATGTTGAACTTGGTTTTGTGGGTCATTTGGGTGAGAAGCAGGGAAAGGGTACCTATATAAAAAAAAATAGCATGGAAACAATACAGAAGAATTAGGAGTTCTTTCTTTTAGCCTTCAATACACTTCCTGGAAACCTCTTTTCACTTATTGAACCTTATGTGCTATATTGTAATTCATTGTGTTCATGTCTGTCTTTTGAATAAAAAGTCATGACCACCTCTAAGGAAGACAGGTGAATCGTTGCATTTGAATTATGGTGTTGGAGAAGAATATTGAAAGTACCATTGACTGGTAAAAGACATTATGCTTGGTAAAGTGGCGTGTCAGTGGCAAAGAGGAAGACCCCCGCCCCCCCACCCCCCAATGAAATGGACTGACAGTGGCAGCAGCTATGAACTCAAAGTAACAAAAATTGTGAGGATGTCAAAGGGCTGGGTAGAGTTTCATTCTGTTGTAAATAGAGTCGCTATGGGTGGGAACCAACTGGATAGCACCTAACAAGAAGGCAGAAACTTACTTTTCCTCATCTCTGTATCTCATAACCCTATGAGAGTGCCTGGTATGCAGTAAAGTAAAATAAATACTAAAAGATGAAGGAAGGCATTTGCCCAACAGCGAATTACTTCATATGGCTCTTCTACTCATAGTCTTTGTAACTTCCACCAAACATTTTTGCTAAGTATGGGTAAGAGAAGGTGGGATAAGATGCCGACAGGATTATATGATTCAGTTGTGAGAGGTTAACAAGGTTAACAGTAATTATAAAAACCTGGAACTCTAACGTGTAGAAAACGAGTTGTCTCAGAAGCAGGAATGGGGGATCTCCCTACCATCAAAGAAAAGCCAGGTGTGGAGGGCATCCTTTGGACCCTGAGACCCCTGCACACTGAACCTCCATGACCAAGGGACAAAATTGTGTCACTGAAGGAGTGGTCGAGGAGCAGCAGCAGCAGAACCAAGAACCAGAGCACGAGACAGAGCCGTGGGCTTCCGAGCCACGGAGCAAGTGCAGCTGAGTGACTCCGGGCAGAAGGCTTGCTTGCAGAGTGGGGTTCTTCTAGGCACTTAATTGGGAAGGCTGGACTGAGGGGATAGGTTTGCTGATCCACAGAGCTAGAACGGAATGCCTTCAGGATGAGGCTTCTGGTGGAGTAGTGTGCCCTGCCTGTGGGCACGGTTGAGCAGAGGTGGTCCTGACTGGAACAACTGTGCCTTGAACATCTCTGACCCTGAACCACCTGTTAACGTCCCTAAAAAATCTCGTAACTGTGAGTCTCGTGTCTGAGTTCTGCGTGGCCAGTGCAGTGAATTATTGAATGCAGCTGAGTTTGCTGTCATTTAATTTTTTTTTTTTTTTCCAGCATTGACGAAATGGAGCCTGCAAGGTAAAGGTATTGAGTAACTTTCAAAGCAATTTGTTGCTTAGAAAAGTGGATCTAAGCCAGGTTTGTCAAATATTAGCCATATAACCAACACACGCCCACCACAAACAAAACAGAATGTGTTGCTCTCGAGCTGATTCCGACTCCAAGCTAACCTATCGGGAAGAGAAGAACTTGTCTGTAGGGTTTCCAAGGCTGTGAAGTCTACAGAAGCAGGCTACTTTCTCCTATGGAGTGATTGGTGGGTTTTAACTGCCAACATCTTGGTTAGCAGCTAAGCACTTGAGCCACTGTGCTACCAGAGCTCCTTATATCTATACAAGTTACCTAGAAAATACTTCACTATTTAAGAACTCATTAACCCTCTATTTCCTTGTATTCAATTATATACTCTCCAGTGTTTCTTCCATCTCTCTAGAATCTCTGTCTAGAATTTTCTTTTCCTCTTAATTATTGGTGATTCCAGAGTTCTTAAATATTCTTACTATATAAAGCCACTGCAGTGATTTTTATATGCCTTTTACTTCATCAATATTAAAATGAAAAACTTGGGCATTTTCTGCTCTAGATGGTGCTCCAAAATTCTTGACTCTTAAGCCAACTGCTTAATTACCTCTGCCTTGGAATTCCTACAAACATCTGACAATTAGTGCCCATAAAACGACACCATACCAGGACACTACGGTAGGGTCAACCATTCACAATCTAAAGTAAGGCATTTACCTATGGACAAAATTCAGAAGGGTTGGAAAAGAAGGTGGGATGGAAACAAGAATCACGGGGCGGGGATAGGATAACTGACGTCACATGGGAGGGATCACAATGTTTTTTTTTTAATGTGAAACTGATGATCTGTTCTGTAAACCTTCACTCAATTCACAATAACAAGTATATATACTGAAGTATCTGGACATACAACGGAGGTTCTTCTGCAATAGGAGTCCTGGTATGGCACTCTAGGATAAACACTGGACTACTAACCAAAAGGTTGGAGCTTCAGACCCACCAGCTGGTCCTTGGAAACCCTAGACTCATAGGACCTCTATGAGTTGGAACCTACTCAATGACACTTAACAATTCTGTAATAAAATAAATTCATAATTAAAAAAAAAACTACACTCTTCATCTTCCCCCAAATTCAATCTCCTCCTATATTTCCTGTCTGAATTAATGGTACAACCACTCCTTTTCTTCCCCAAGTCTCTCTGCCTTCTCTCTTATACTTCTCCGTAATCTGGCATTTCACTTATTAGCCACCATCATTGATTCTATTTCCTCAGGATCTCTCAACCCTATCATTCTCTTAGCTACTAATAGACTCCCAACATTTTGCTAGTATTTCTAATAACAACGTCCTTAATTTGTCTTCCTTTTTCTAGTCCTGAACCCTTTCAATCCATTCTCCATAGTATGCCGCTATGGGGTGCCACTGAGTCGATTCAGACTCATAGTGACCCCATGTGATAGAGGAGACGTGTCCTGTAGGACACAGCATCATGCTGCAACTGTCTCCTGTAGAGACACTGCTTGGGTTTGAACTGACAATCTTTGGTTAGCATTCCCAGCACTTAACCACTGCACCATCAGGGCTCCTTCACTACACTATAACACAAGCCCATTGACTTGACTCTCCAACTTAGAATGACCACATAGGGAAGAGTAGAACTGCCCGGGGGTTTCCAGAGCTGTAAATTTTAACCAAAGCAGACTCATAAAGCTCTCGCTAATGGAGCAGCTAAGGAGCTCTGGTAGCATAGTGGTTACAAATCGGGCTAAAAACCTTAAGGTCAGCAGTTCGAAACTACCAGCTGTTCCACAGGGGAAAGAGGAGGCTTTCTGCTCCTGTAAAGATATACAGCCTCGGAAACCCTGTACAGGGTCGCTATGAGTCGGTTCCGATTCCATGTCACATAACCACCACCACCATGGAGCAGCTGCTGGTTTTGAGCTGTCACTCTTTTGGTTAGCAGCCAACTGCTTTAACCACTGCACTACCACGGCTACTCTGTACTACAGCCAATATGTTTACTCATATTTCAATTCATTAAAATTTAAATCGAACAATGCAGCTTTAAGGTAATCGCTTAAAGAAAAAAACAAAAACAAAACCTCAACACACACACATATACCCACACCAAGAGACACAGCTAAAAAAAAAAAAAAAAACTGAAGATGCCCATCTCACTCAAAAGGAGGAACAGAGGAACAAAGAACAAACAGGACCAAAATCTTAAACCTAACTGTATCAACATTGTTATTTGTTCCTCTGGAATCTGTTCCAATGCATGACAACGCCATGTGTGCAGACTAGAACTGCTCCATAGCTTTGTCCTGCCTGGACCTTTTGGAAAGCAGGAGGCCAGGCCTGTCTTCTGAGGTGCCTCTGGATGGGTTCAAACCACCCACCTCTTGGTTAGCAGTGGAGCGCTTCAACATTTACATTACTCAGGAATGCCTCACCCATATCAATAGCACATCAAATGTATATTGACTAAAGCCCTGAAATATTAGAGAGGATTTTAAAAAAAAAAAAAGGAAGACCCAACTATATGCTTGTGCCAGAAGCTAACTTTATATATAAAGAAGACTCCATGTTTGCAAGCAAAGGCTAACATGGCTAAAGTAGTACCAGACAAGAGAAACGTTGAGGGAAGCTGTCTTCACAGAGATAAAAAGGAACTGTCAATATTTGAGTATTTGCTGATGACATGATCATATACACGGAAAACTCTGGAATCTAGTTTTAAAACCTACTAGAACTAACAGGTGAATTTAACAAGTTGGCAGATGAAAAGCCAATTATACAGAATGCATTTTACAATACCCCTGGAAGCTGAATGGTTAACCTTTAGCTGAGTACTTCCAGCGACTGGTGACATGGAAATTCGTGAGAAAATCCATGGCTGAACTGGAGGGTAACTCGAGTTACTATGAAGTTCTTTAAACTATGCTGAAAACCTGCCTACTTTCAACTTTTGCTTTAGTTATTTCTAGAACAACACAATACCAAAACCAACCCACTCCCACTGAAGCAATGGTGATTCGCGGGGATGCTTACAGAACCAAGAAGAAACTGAGAGTTTCTGAGATTGTCTTTAATGGATGCTGTTTTCTCTACTAGAGAGGCTGGTGGGTTTGATCTGCTGACTTTGTGAGTAGCAGCCCAACACTTAACCCACTCAGACACCAGGGATCCTTAACATAATACCAGAGCTCCTTATTTCACAAGTCTCCTCCTTCAAGCTAAAGACACTTAAGCTCCAAATGTTAGCAGATCCTCAATGGAAGTGATTACAAGATCTTACGACATCCTGATGTTAAGATTAAGCAGTATTCTTTCTAAAACATGATGACTTAAGATATATCCTGTCATCTTTTATTTCCTAGAGAGCAGAGAGACAGTTGAATTTATATATACAGTTGTTGTTAGGTACTATTGAGTCGGTTCCAACTCATAGCAACCCTATGCGCAACAGAACTAAACACTGCCTTGTCCTGTACCATGCTCACAATTGTTATGTTTTTGAGTATATCACTGTAGTCACTGTGTCTTCTCATTGGGAGTTTTCCTCTTTTCCATTGCTTGCCAAGGATGATGTCCTTCTCCAGTGTTCCTCGGGATAACATATTCAAAGTACAGGAGATGAAGTCTGGCCATCCCTGCTTTTAAGAGCATTCTGGCTGCACTTCTTCCATGATAGATTTGTTTGTTTTTCTGGCAATCCATGGATCTTTCAATAGTCTCCTCCAACACCATAATTCAAATGCATCAATTCTTCTTCAGTCTTTCGTATTCATTGTCCAACTTTCACATGCATGTGAGGCTAAAGAAAACACCATGGCTTGGGTCAGGCACACCTTAGTCCTCAAACTGATGTCTTTTTTTTTTTTTAAACATTTTAAAGATATCTTTTGCAGCAGATTTGCCCAAGGAAAATAAATACATCATTTGATTTCTTCACTGCTGCTTCCATGGGTTGATTGCGGATCCAAGCAAAATGGAATAAATGCGTGGCAACTTCAGTCTTTTCTCTTGTTTATGCTGAGGTTGCTTACTAGTCTACCTGTGGGGATTTGTGCTTTTTTCCTATTATAGTGGTGCCCAAATTGAAGGCTATGATGAAGTCTTTGGTCTTCATCAGCAAGTGCTGCAAGTCCTCTTTGCTTTCAGTAAGCAAGGCTGCATCATCTGCATCTCACAGGTTTTTACTGAGTCTTCTTCTAGTCCTAATGTCGTATTCTTATTGATATAATCCAGTTTCTCCGATTATTTGTTCAGCACACAGAATGAATAAGTATGGTGAAAGGAGACAACCCTGACACGCACCTTTCCTGAATTTAAACCATGCAGTACCCCCTTGTTCTGTTTCAATGACTGCCTCTTGGTCTCTGTACAGGTTCCCAGAGAACACAATTGTCTGGAATTTCCACGTTTTACAATGCTACCTATAATTTGTTGTGATCCACACAGTCGAATGTCTTAGCATAGTCAATAAAAGATCGGTAAACATCTTTCTGGGAGCATGATGACTCTGCACGAGAAGCACTGGATTTCAAAACACAAGGTCAGCAGTTTGAGTCCACCAGTTGCTCCATAGGGAAAAAAAACGAAGCCTGAGAAACTCTATTCAGGGTCACTAGCTGGAACCGACTCAGACGTACTTCACAACAACAATAAACATCTTTCTGGTATTCTCTGTTTTCAGCCAAGATCCATCTGACATTTGCAATGATATCCCTTGTTCCAAATTCTCTTCTGAATCCACCTTGAATTTCTGGCAGTTCCTTGTAGATGTACTACTACTGCAATATGTTATTGTTGTTGTTAAGTGCTGTCGAGTCGATTCTGACCCACAGCAACCCAGTAGAGGGTTTCTGAGGCTATAAATCTTTACAGGAGCAGAAAACCTCATCTTTCTCCCAAGGAACAGCTGGTAGTTTCGAACTGCTGTTAAGGTTTGCAGCCCGATTTGTAACCACCATGCTACCAGAGCTCCATACTGCAATATACATGCTTTATATATATTGTTGTGAAGTGCCATCGAGTTGATTCTGACCCACAGTGACCCTGTGTAGGATTTCCAAGGAGCAGCTGGTGAGCTGGAACCACCAACCTTGCAGTTCAAATGGCTTTGCAGTCTGGCATATTAACCCACAGCGCTCCACACCAGGTCTCCTTATATATATATTTGTTGTTGTTGTTGTGATGTGCTGTCGAGTTGATTCTGACCCACAGCAACCCTGTGTAGGGTTTCCAAGGAACACTTGGTGAGCTTGAACCACCGACCTTGCAGTCGAAATGACTTTGCAGTCTGACACATTAGCCCACAGTGCCACACCAGGACTCCCTTTATATATATTTTTGTTGTTGTTGTTGTCAGGTGCCATCGAGTCGGAACCGATTCATAGCGACCCCATACACAGCAGAACGAAACAATGTTCGATCCTGGGCCAACCTCACTACCGCTGCCACACCTGAGTCCATCAATGATGCCACCTGGCCAATCCATCTCGTTGGGGGTCTTCCTCTTTTTCTCTGACCCTCCACCCTACCCTGCATGACATCCTTCTCCAACGACTGTTTCCTCCAGACAATATGTCCAAAGTAGGAGTGACGAAGCTTAGCCATCCTGGCCTCCAAGGAGCACTCTGGCTGCACTTCTTCCAAAACAGATCTATTGGTTCTTTTGGCAGTCCATGGCACCTTCAGTATTCTCCTCCAACACCACAACTCAAAGGGGCTTATATTAGGGGGCTTAAAAAAGTTTGTAGAAAAATGGAATTAAAAGATAATGGATGGAGATGAAACAAAGTATATGCTTTGTTGAATATAAAACTGATGATCCTCTCTGTAAGGCATCACTAAATTCACAATAAAGAGTAAAAAAAAAAGGCAGTGGCTATTTTGAAGGCCCTTGTTATATGTAATATACAGTAGCATATCCAACTCGACTGCACTTCACAACAATATCAAAGTATTTTTATGATCCATTTTTCATGCCCTAACAGAATATTCTACACTAACAGTTTGACTTTATGCAGTTTCTTCATATATTCTTTTGCATCTAATTATAGTCAGGGTTCCATGATATATTTTAATGTCTCAATATGTGTTATAAAATTCATGTTTAATAAGCCTCAGCCATTATAAGAAAATTGAGTGCAAGATATTCTTTGTCTGACACTAAACATAATAAGTTAGCTGTTACATGTCAGCTGCATTTCTAGATATTTAAAAATGTGTGAATATTCATAAGTATGCTGTCGTTGCTAACTGCTGCCAACTCCTGGTGACCTTACGTAGGACAGAACAAATTGTCCATTCCTGTATCATCCTCACATACAGAGGTTCAGGTCCATCTCTGTGAATCCATCACATTTCCCATGCCCTCATCTGTCTTCTGTTGTTTGCCATTAAGTCAATGCCAATTCATAGCTACCCTGTAGTACTGAGAGAGCTGCCCCCTGTGGTTTCCAAGGCTATAAATCTTTATAGAAGCAGACTGCCACATCTGGCTCCTTTGGGTTTGCAGCCAAGCGCATGACCACTGTGCCACCAGGATTCCTGTTAGCCCTCTACGTCATCAAATTATGATGTCCTCTAGTGATGAATAGAAAGTCCTGGTGTGTTGCTGCGGGCTAATGCACTGGACTGCAAGGTCGGTGGTTCAAGTTCACCAGCCACTCCTCAGAAACCCTGTACAGGATCACTATGAGTTGGAGCTGACTCGACAGCACCTAACAAGTGATGAATCCCTCGTGATGGCAGAAAGCAAGCCAGACAGTATTCTGTAATGAGCCAGAGGGTGTTTACTGGCTGATTTTCAGAAACAGACTTTTTAATTCTGGAAGCTCCACAGAAACCTGTCCACCATGGGTGACCCTTTTGGTATCTGAAACACTGATGGCATAGTTTCCAGCATCATAGCAACATGCATGTCGCCACAACATGACAAACTGTCACACAGATGGTGGAAATATGACTTAGACTGAAGTAAGTTAACATATTTATAGCAGGTTGTTGTTGTTGTTAAGTGCCATTGAGTCAGCTCTGACCCATAGCGGCCCTGTATAGGGTTTCCGAGGAGCAGCTGGTGAGTTTGAACCGCTGACTTTGCAGTTCAAATGGCTTTGCAGTCTGGCGCGTTAACCCACAGTGCCAGACCAGGACTCTGCTAAAGTCTATAATCAACAGTAGTCAACACTGAAATGGTTAATGCTCTAACTCAGACCAAACACAAAAATTTTCATTGTGGTTACTAAACCTTTTTCTGATAACTAGGTTTCATTGTTGTTGTTTGCTCTTAAACAATTCTGTTTTTTCACAGTTGTAAAAAGTATTATTTTTAAATGAGAGTGGAAAAGAAATCGACTATTATTGAAATGCCCAGTCTAATAGCTATTACAATGACTGCCCTTGGAAGATTTTACACAAACATGTATTTTTATGTAATTGCAATCTAAAACTTTTTTTCCCCCCTCCCTAAACATGATATTGTTCGTATTTTTTTTATGTAGGGACATAGCCAATAATTTTTAATGGTTACAAACATTTAACCCATTAACTAAACATTCATTAAATAATGGCCCATTCATTAAACAATAGCCCTTTGAATATTTCAGTTTCTAAGTATGCAATGAACACTTCCTTGCGTATCATTTTCTTCTTTTGTATCATTTCCTTAAGTTAAGACAGTGTGATTATGACTGTAGCCTAGTGTGGACTTGGAAACCTACTGCCAGATTCTTTTTTAAAAGGTTTACACTGCCTCTGTTGGTTGGTTTGAGGGGATTCACTCCACTTGTCAATCATTACGATCTCACAAGGAGATTTCCTCACCCAGAGAGCGGAGGGGAATTCCCAGCCTACAGCCTACTAGCTACTAAGGTGGAAATTCCCCTAACCACAGCCTATTAAGAACAAATTAAATACAGGCTTGAGAGTACAGGCTGTGAAACAAACTGCTGACTATTTTGGGTTCTTGACAGTAAAGCCTCCAAAGAGAAACAGATACCTTGCTTCCTGATAAGTATGTATTTGCGTTTGGTTTCAGGAGGGAGCTTGCAGTTTTCTATAATGTGTTAATTTGAGACAGCCGGAGTGCCATGCCAGCACAGAATGGAAAATTGGACAATGTAAAGAGAGTATGACACAAAGTTGACAGAGTCAAAAAGAGTATGACATATTGTCACATAGTTGCAAAATATCTGGCTCCAATTTTTTAATACTTCCAGTTACAATCTCTACAAATGCCATGGAAAGGCAGAAAGTGTGCCGCACAATTTCAGATAAACCTGTTGCCTTTTTGTACTCACAATGGATGCTAGCAGTTACAAAGTCATCATGATATGCTGGCTTTCCCTTACATTCTTCTTAGAGATTGAGTATCGTGTGGCACTGTGAGTTAATGCGTCAGACAGTAAAGTCAATTTGAACTGCAAGGTCGGTGGTTCAAGCTCACCAACTGCTCCTTGGAAACCCTAAACAGGGTCGCTATGGGTCGGAATCGACTTGATGGCACTTAACAACAACAACCCTAACCCTAACCTCCACACTGTGGTTATAATCCCATTTGGGGCTGGGTTGTCTTTGTTATGTTTATGAAGCCAGATTCACTAAAGTGTATTTTGAGTCCTTCGCTAACAAGGATTAGGACAAGCAAGCAAGCAGAGATGAGGGAAATATTGTGGCAAGACACATGGAGATCTCGAAGGAACCAAGAAAAAGAAGCTGAAGAGATAAGGACCTTTCCCCTAAAGCCACATATCCTAAAGCCTTACCCTGAATGCAGTAAGTCTGGCCTCCTAAATGTGAGAATAATTTATTTCTTAAAATCATCCACTTGCAGTATTTCTGTTATACAGCCTTAGATAATGAAGACAATTGCTGATAATGTTTGCAGGAGAACATTAAAACAAAACAAGAGACTTCCTGGAGGGTATTAGTCTCACTTCCTCCACCCTCTACAAACACAGCAATGGTTGTGAGGGATGGTGCAGCACCAGGCAGTGTTTTGTTCTGTTACACAAATTTACTGAGTTGGAGTCCCGGTGTGGCACTGTGGGTTAATGCGCTGGACTGCAAAATCAGTTTGAACAGCAAAGTCGGTGGTTCAAGCCCACCAGTCACTGGAAAGCCTATACAGGGTCGCTATGGGTTGGAACTGACTTAAAGGCACTTAACAACAACAACAGAGTCCACGCAAAGGCACTTAACATTAACAACTCCCTGCAACTCTGGTAACGTAGTGGTTACGAATCGGGCTGCGAACCGCAAGGTCAGCAGTTCGAAACTACCAGCTGTTCCGCAGGAGAAAGATGAGGCTTTCTGCTCCCGTAAAGATTTACAGCCTCGGAAACCCTGTGCAGGGTCGCTATGGGTAGGAATCGACTCCACGGCACTTAACAACAACAACAACAATTAGACCCAAGGAGTTCTGGTAGCTCAGTTGAGCTGCTAACCTCAAGGTCAGCAGTTTGAAACTATTAGCAGTTCCATAGAAGAAAGATGAGGCTTTCTGCTCCTGTAAAGATCGACAGGGGCACACCACCCCCACAATTAGACCCAAATTTGTACTGATTGATGACAACTAAACTAACAAGATGTAAATCTCCAATAATACCACAAACTAGGAAAAGCTGACACAGGTATTACAGAAATCAGGGACTGAAGTCCCAATGATGGAAAAGTAACAGCTCACCTGTGGCATCCTATGGTGGGGCAGTCACCTGGGAACTCCAGCAGAACATCAGGAAGCTTTGAGGGGGTCACAAAGAATACCCCTTGACTAGAAGAAGCTGCCCTTAGCTATATCTCATGCTTAGCAAGGGGCCAGGCTCGGCAGAAAGCTTATTAGGGTCTGGTTCCTTCCTTACTTTCTCTCTGCCATAAACCAAGGCCTTTTCATACTTTCTTCAACTGGGTCAAAAGATATGTACTAGAGGCCTTCACTAAGCTAGAACCTTTTCCCATTCATAACAAGGGAAAGAGTCAGGGAGCTATCTGCTGATGAGCAAACAGACAACAGGTAGAAAGAAAGAGTTCAAAGTGACGAAACAATCTGAGGAAGATCCGAAAGAATGTCCTCTCTCTCCCTCCTCCTGCCTAGAAAATTAAATTCCTTTAAGGAGACACCTTGAGAAATTGTTTGGTTTCTTTCTTTTTAAAAAAGATTTAAGATGACACAAAATCAATTCAATAAGAGCAGTAAGCCACAAAGAGGAAATGCTTTAAGATTACTGAAAACAGAAACATAATTGTCAAATTAAAAACCACAGTGAAGGCTTGGATAATCTCCCAGATGTCACAGAAAAAAAGGTTTGGTGGTTGTAGTAGTGTGCCATCAAGTCCGTTCCAACTCATAGTGACTCTGTATAGGGAGCAGACAGCCTCATCTTTCTCCAGGTGAGCAGCTGGTGGGTTTGAACTGCTGACAATGTGTAACCTACAACGCCACAGAAATAGGTTTTCAGAGGAGAAAATATGAACAGAAAGAACAGGGGAAAGGTAGAGCTGAAGATCTAGGAAAACAGGAACAAAAACAATAGCATAAATAATAAAAGAAATTTTCTTGAGCTGAAAAAACAATGGAGTCTTCGTATTTAAAAACAAAACTCACCAAGTTCCAAGCAAAATTAATGAAAAGGGTCTAGAAATATTTAGAAAATTTCAGAATAAAGAAAAACTATTCTGCAAACAACCAAATGGCAGGAGGACCGGAGGGGCGCTTTTCAACAAAGGAAGACCATTAAAAGCAGACTTTTCTATGAAACACCAGAAGACACTGGAGCTAAGAAAGTGGTGTAAGGGGCAAAGACAGTAACCTAAAGATTCAGGATCTAGCCAATATCTTGATTCAGAGATAAGAGAAAGACATTTTCTTGCAGCAAAGGTAAATATCCAAGTACAAATATCCTCAGTCAGACTTACCCAGAGAAGGATCTGCTTATGGTGCAAGAGTCAGAAAGCTCTCACGTACTTTGGTTAATGAGAGAACCAAACCAGCTGAAACTGAGTTGCTCTCAACAACTCAGAGTAGAACTGTACTCCATGAGATTTGTGGATTTTAAAAAAATTCATGTATATCATATTTTGTGTTTTCAGTTAATATCTATTCATGCACACATATACACGTGTATACATATACAAATAGGTAATCTGTACAGGTATGTATCCCTAAAAGAATTTTTTTTTTTTTTTTTAAAGGGAAAGCAGCTCTCTTTTAAACATTTCCTTGACTCAACAGCACTTAACAACAACAACAATGGAGTCCAGGAGGAGTCCTGATGTGGCACTGTGGATTAATGCGCTGGACTGTGAGGTCAATTTGAACCACAAGGTCGCGGTTTAAGCTCACCAGCTGCTCCTTGGCAATCCTATACAGACAGGGTCACTATGTGTCAGAACTGACTCAACAGCATTGAACACTAACAACAAATGGAGTAGGAGTCCTGGTGTGGCGCTGTAGGAGAAGCACTGAACCAAAAGATAGGTTTGAACCACAAGGTCGGCAGTTTAAACCCACCAGCCACTCCTCTGAAACCCTATAAGGGTCTCTATGAATCAGAACCGACTTGACAGTACTTAGAGGCAAACAACAGCAATGGTGTCCTGGACCTCTGGTGTGGCGCTGTAGGATCAGCATTGGACTGTGAACCACAAGGTGGGTGGTTCAAATCTACCAGCTGTTCCCCAGAAACCCTAGACAGGGTCACTGTGAGTCAGAACCGATTCAACAGCACTTAACAACAACAACCTGCATATGCACACATACATGCTTATGTATCTGTCATACCTATACACATACATGCATATATGTGTTGGCAACCACATGCATATTTTTGTTTGTTGCAAAATTGTATGTCATGAACATTTACTAAAAACATCCTTTTTTCCTTAGTAATATCCTTAACCTTGGTCAAGCTGTGCACACATCACCAACATTCGGTGTGGCCTTTTCCATCAGCAAAAAATAACCACCCATCTCGACTTCTGGTGTGGAAATGTAGAATCAACACTGGACTGTGAATCACAAGGTTGGCGATTCAAATTTACCAACCGACTGAAGGGCACTTAACAACAACAACTCCTAGAGAGTGACCCACCCATTCATCCCTGGTAACCATCAATGATCATTGGTTTGGTGTGTGTATACCTATTTATTGTCTTTTTATAAAAGTGAGACCGACAATGTTTGTCCTTTTATTATTGCTTGCTTTCACACAGTAAGTGTTCCAGATTCATCCAGGCTATAATATGTTTGAGAATTCATCATTATTCTTTATGGTTGTATAGTACTGGGCTTCTGGTGTGGCGCTATAGGATAAGCTGTATCTTCTTGACTAACACTATTATCTATCTAACATCAAGTCCTTTGTCAAGAATACAATAAAAAACTGTGAGCCAATGTCATTTGCTAATATTTTCACAATTAATTACAGAAACATTGGACACATTTTTGTCATCTACACTTTACCACTTCTAGAGAGTCTCTCATGAAATATCTAGACCCAAAATATTAAACCTTGAGAAACAGCCTACATGTTTAAATCCAACAGAATCTGTCCACCTGAGTAATTCCTTTACTCTGGGATAATGAAGTACTACAGAATTCTTATAGCATGGCTAGAACAATATATATAAAATAAAAAGAGAATGTTAAAAATGTAAAAAGACTTAAATATTACTTCTGTATTCTTTCTGTTAGATCTTAACAAGACAGATTAGCTTTTTATGAAGTTCATAAAACCATATTATTTGTAAGATATGGCTTACTGTCCCTATTCCCATCTAATTTTATTTAAATGAAGCTTCTCTATATAAATATTTACAAAGATACCTAAATGTGAAAATTAAAACCATAAAATTCCTAGACAAAAACGCAGGGGGCAAGGCTATTGGACCTAGCTTTTCACAATAGATCATCTAATATAATAATAAAAGCACAAACATTACGAGACAAAATACAAGAGACTTGATAAAATTTTTAAATATTTGCTCACCAAAATACTTCACCCCAAAATGAAAAGACAAGCTACTAACTGGGAGAATAGTTTCAGAACCCATATCTTTGATAAGAGTCTAAGAACCAAAAAAATACAGAAAACTTTGACAATATAACAACAAATAACCCAAAACAACCCAATCAAAAAAAGGGACAAAGGACTGGAATAGATACTTTATCAAACAGAATATTCAAATAGTTATCAAACATATGAAAAGAAGCTTAGCGCCATTAGCCATCAGAGACACAAAATCAAAACCACAGTGTTGTGATACCATTTCACATCCACAACAACAACAACAAGGTGTGCTGCTGTGGGTTAATGCACTGGACTGCAAGGTCAGTTGGAACCATGAGGTTGGCAGTTCAAACTCACCAGCCACTCTTTAGAAATCCTATACAGGGTGGCTATGAGCCAAAACTAACTTGATAACACATAACAACAACAACAAGATGGCTAAGGACTCCTGGTGTGGAGCTGTGAGTTAATGCACTGGACTGCAAGGTTGGTATGAACGGCAAGGGTGGCGGTTCAAATCCACCAGCCACTCCTTGGAAACACTATACAGGATCTCTATGAGTCAGAACAGACTCGACAGCACTTAACAACAACAACAACAACAACAAGATGGTTAAGATAAAAAAGAAGGAAACAAAATGTTAGTAAGGATGTGCAGATATTGGAACACTTTTGCTGATGGGAATGCAAAAGACTAACAATTGTAAAAAACAGTGTGGAAATTCCTCAAAAAACTAAAAACAGAACTAGAGTTGTTGTTGGTTCCGACCCATAGCGACCCTGAATAAGGTTTCCAAGGAGCAGCTGGTGATCTTGAACTGCTAACCTAGAGGTTCAAACCAACTTTTCAGTCCAGTGCATTAACCCACAGCACCATGCCAGGACTCCCACCCAGTAATGCCACTGTGAGGAATATACCCAGGGGTCTTCAAAGCACTGATGTGAACACACACTCCTTCACCAACATCTACTGCAGTATTTTCACAATAACCAAAAGGTGGAAACAACTTACATGCCCATTAACAAATGAATGGATAATCAAACTGTGGTATCTACATACAATGGAATTCTACTCAGCCAGAAAGAAAAATGAAACTTGATATGTGCTATAACATGAATGGAGCTTGAAGAGGTCGTTGTTGTTGTTGTCAAGTGCCGTAGAGTCGGTTCTGACCCGTAGTGACCTTGTATAGGGTTTCTGAGGAGCAGCTGCTGGACTTGAACCACCAACCTTGCGGATCAAACCAACTTTGCAGTCCAGTGCATTAACCCACAGCACCACACCAGGACATTAGGCTGAGTGAAAGACAAATATTAAATGACTTCACTTACATCAAAAGACAAGAACAGGTAAATGTATAGAGACCAAAGTATATTAGTGGTCCCTAAGGTAAGACAGGGACATGACTGTTGATGGAGTGCTGAGTTTCTGTTTCAGGTGATGGAAAACTGTATTAAGGGCAGGGTTGCTGTAATAGTTAAGACTGTGTGTCAACCTGGCTAGGCCACAACCTCAGTGGTTTGGCAGATGTTATGTAAGCATCCTCCATTTTTGTGATCTGATGTGAGTAGCCAATCACCTGAAAGGGGAGTATCCTTGGGGGCCTGGCCTGTATCCAGTATATAGGAGTGTTCTGGCAAAGTTCACTCTCTCTCAACTCTACATTTGACTCATCGTCCTCTGATCACCAGTTTTGGGGACATGAGCCAGCAGTCTGCCTGCCAGGTGACCTGCAGATTTGGGGATTTGCCAGTCCCTGCAGCCACATGAGTCAGGAGAAGCCTCCAGTCTGATGCCTGAACTCCAGATTTGGGATTTGCCAGCATTTACAATTGTGAGTCATTTTCCTGAAAGAAATCTCTCTCCTCTCTCCTCTCTC
>NW_006408572.1:11373046-11404589 GCF_000296735.1 Chrysochloris asiatica
AGAAACCCTACACAGGGTTGCTATGGCTCTAAACCAATTCAATGACACAAAGCAACAACAACAAATATATGGGGCTGCTAACCAAAGGGTCCGCAGTTGGAATCTACCAGCTGCTCCCCAGGAGAAAGATGAGGCTTTCTGCTCCCGTAAAGAGTTCCAACCTCAGAAACCCTCTACAGGGTCGCTATGAGTCAGAATCAACTTCATGGTACACTACTACAACTACACTATATTTACATCTACACTGCACTGGTTTTGCTTCTCTAGGGAACCCAATTTAAGACAGGTGCACAGTCGATTCGTGTGACTGATGTCAGTAAGCTACACTCCTAGAAAAAGTTGAAGTAGAAAATCTGTGTGATGAGATATATTTGTAACAACAATGATAATTCAGAGCAGCTGCTGAGGCTGTTTAGGTGAAACTACCCACCTCATAGGGTTTGGTTTCTTGGTTTGGAGGTTTACGGTCATGAGTTCATGAAACAATCCAGTTAATTTGCCTCATACCATGTTTAGTATTATCTGTTCTATCTCCTAGTTTGTTGTGTAGTGCCTGGGGTCTTAAGAGTTTGTAAGTGGCCATCCAAGGTACAATAAATGGACCCCATTCACTTGGAGCAACAAAGGAAAGAGGAGAGTCAGAAATAGGAGGAAGAGGTGGAATGTGTAGCTTATTACCTCCAGGAACAAATGCCATGAGTCCAGAAAAACTGGTTGGTGCCCAGCTACCATTACTGAACATTTTAACCAATGACTCTATAGAAGGATCCTGATCAAAAGAGAGAAGATACAGAACAGAATTTTAACTTCTCTGGAATCCAGACTTTCTGGATCCATAGAGGCTGGATGAACCCTTCAAACTATTGCCCTAAGCAATCTTCATTACCTTAAACCAAAAATATCCTGAAGTCTTCTTAAAGGCAAACAAAGCTTAGTTTCACTGGTAAAGAGAGTCTGTCTTGAGTCCTATCCTCTTGTAAAAGATCTATCTTAAGTATATGGGAACAAATTGATAACAGTAACTCAGAAGATTAAATAGGAACCTTAAGGAGACGGTGAGTGTATGTTAACATGTGAAAATGGTTGCATAATTTGAAGAATGTCATCAATGCCACTGAACTGGACATGCAGAAATTGTGGAGTTGGTGTATGATCTGCTCAATATATTCACAACAACAAAAAGAAAAGAAAATGAAAAATGTATGATGGTGCTAACTTGCATTTGAAAGCACTGCAACCACTTACTATCTCATTTGATCTTCCTGACAATCCTGAAATGTAGTATTTTACAGATGTAAACACAGGTCCACACAGATTATGCAACCTGCACAAGTTACTCCACTAACACGAGGTAGGGCTGGCACAAGAAGAAGGGTTTCTGGATTCCAATCCAAATGCTTTACCCAGTCCTTCAGGCCTCTGTGTCTCACATGTCAGGTCTCTGTCTAACTCCAGACTAAACATAGTCTGCATTTTTCCCATTCCATAGAACATCACCTTGAGTGCTCTGAAGTCCCCTTTCTTACAGAAGCTCTCTGCTAGAGTCCAGATGGTGAGTTAATACTTAGGTTCTGAATGAGTCATGTCAATGACATCTATCCATCAGAAAATTGAAGTTAACTCTGTAGTCTTAAACACCAACAACAAATAGCTTGAAGAAGAAACACTTCCCCATGTAAGAAGGCATTTCTGCTTTGTAGAAAAGTTACCGATTATCTTCTTTCCAACTAGCCTTCACACTTCAGATTCTGAGGTGGGTTCTAAATCCTCCCTTCTAAGACAAGGGCCTTCAGGGAAGAAATCTAGACCAGCAGTTTCCTGAAGCGGGCATTTCTAGGCAAGGCTCTTCATGCCTCCTCCATCTTTGCCTTTTAATAACTCTTGTGTTTTGCTTTACATTATTATATGTATCTTTAAAACTCTCACTTAGGCAATGTCTCATTTTGTTCTAACACTACTTCTTGCAGTTCTCACCGAGCACAGAAAAGAAATCCAAATACAACGTGCTGAATAAGACCTTGTTGTTGTTACTGTTGTTGTTGTTAAGTGCTGTCGAGTCGATTCCGACCCATAGCGACCCTGTATAGGGTTTCCATGGAGCAGCTAGTGAGCTTGAACCACTGACCTTGCGGTTCAAATGGCTTTGCAGTTTGACGCATTAACCCACAGCGCCACACCAGGACTCCGAATAAGACCTAGTGCAGCTAAAGTAGGGTGTGCCTGGGTTTCATTAACTAGAGAGCCGCTGACTTGAAAAGGCCCCGGCTTTACAAAACACATAATGCACGGATACTGTGAACGGCACTGTGCCTCGCAGCTCCAAATTCATCCATCAATGCATACTCTGTGAGAGTGGGCAGCACTCTCCTTTGCAGTGAGCAAGATGTTATTCTTTATCAGTAGAGGGCACTGGAGGGACATTCAGGAGGATGGGGATTCTAGTGGATCTAGTGTCCTTGTAGGTCCTCTTCTGTCCACTACAGTGTGGCTGTAGCCATGGATGTGGATAAGAACATGCAGTGGTATCCTGACCCAGTCGTGACCCAGCAAGTCACAGCCCTGGACCGGTAACCTCCGTGCCGTGGCTGTGGGCACTACACCCCGGAGGCCTCACACACTCTCCCTTAGTCCTGACTCCCTGTGTGTGCCTGCCTGCCTGTCTCAGGCTGCTGTCACCTCAGAGAGATGTTTCCAGCTTGTTGATCACAGCTGTGGTGCCTGACTCCCAGCCCCAGCCCACCTTCTCCCAGGAGCAGTGTTTCCTGCTTACCTGGTGACCATACGCTAGCTTTAGCCCAGGCAGCCCAGTGGGCTGTGGAGAAGTCCACACCTCCTTCAATGAGACCTGCATCCTGACTGAGGGGCTCTGTGTCCAGAACACTGGGCACAGCTGAGAGAATGACTATGGTGGAGGGAAAGCAGAGGTATATAAAGTAAAAGTCTGCCTACAGACATATAGAAACTCAGCTCACATCCCTCCCCTGAGATTTCCCTTAGTCAGTATCCAGATCTCTAGCAGGAGAGCCTTCCCCAGTGGAGACTGGAGGATTATCCTCCAAACACAAACTAAAACAGAAAAGATATGCACACATATACACATAAGCATGTACGTGTGTGTATGTTTGTATGTGCCTTGTGATATTTAACACTCTCACAACGAAGTGGTTAGGTTCTCCTCCCACTGTAAACAAACTTTAATCTGCATAAGGTCCTTCCAATCAACTTTTTGATGCCTCACTTTTAAATGTGACTGTATAGCTAAAGAATCCGCCTCACTTTTAAATGTGACTGTATAGCTAAAGAATCCGCCTCACTTTTAAATGTGACTGTATAGCTAAAGAATCAACAGCCATTTGGGAAAAAAGGTTCTAAAACAGAGTTGGTGGGGAAGAGGGGAGGAATGTGGGAGAAACAGAATCCACACAGAGAGCAAAAGAAAAGCAAGAGTGTGTGCAGGCATGCCAGCACACACACACACACACACACACACACACACACACACACACACACAGCTTTAGAGGTAAGACAATGTATCCACAAAATGAAAGAAGGGTATAAAAAGAAACATTCAGAGACAATACACAGTTCTCAGAAATTTCATCAGGACAGCTATAAGAGTTCTGTATCTTGCTTGTGGTAACGCGAGCAAGGTGACAAAGAGAAGCTGCCTCCCAGGTTCAGTTTCATAGCAATTCACACACTGTGTCAGTGTCAGATTGCTCGTTGTGGTAATGTACTATAATTACATAAGATGCAACCAACCATTGGGAAAAACTGGGTAAAGGGCACATGGGACTTCCGTACTATCTTTGCAATTTCCTGTGAATCTATCATTATTTCAAATCAAAAGTTAACAGAAAGCAATAGGATAGCGTGGGGTGGGGGAGGAATGGGAAGCAGGATATAGTTTAGGACATCTTTCAGAAAATAAAGCAGTAAGACAAAATAAGGCAATGAAATATAGGAGAAACAAATTAAAAGGAGGATTAATTCCTGATGTCAAACACTGATGATAGGCACCACAGAGGGGGGAGAGGGAGAGAAAGGGAAATCATGTACGGGAAAATTAACAATAAAAGAATCCAAGAGAATTTCCCAGCTTTCGGAATATGAGTTTCCAGATTAAAAGGGAGTATCAAGAGTTCAGATAAATGACTGGGGAAAATAGTCACTCTTGCATCATTAGAGGTTTGAAGGATGAAAGAGCATCCGTAAAGACAATTAACAAATCAAAAAACTAATAAGAGGCAATTACTGACTTTAGGGGTTGAAGACTGCAGTACGTACGCCCCCTCGCTCTGCTATGAACAGACAAAGTAATCTTGCCGTAAATACAGATTTAACTAGTTTGTGCTCTAACAATGGAGGAGAGGAAACCATGTGTATGTGTGAGATCTTCCTTAGAAGGAAGCAACAGATGTCGAAGATGGAAAACAGTCAGAGACAGCAGTACATGAGTCTGTAATGGAGAAGTAAACAGGAAAGCAAATCACTAGAAGAATTAGAAGGACTGCTTCTGGGGGCCAGGACTTTGGGATGAGGACTGGGTGATGGCAAGAACGTCTGTTTCTCATGCACCTTCTAATCCTCTTTGCATTTTCCAAAGTATTATTTTGACAGAAATGAAAATTAAATTTAAGAAACTGAAGTCCAAAGAAGAACATTCAATGAATGATATTATGGGTAAATACGCAAAACCTAATATGGAGTCCTGGTGTGGCGCTGTGGGTCAATGCGCTAGACTGCAAGGTCAGTTTGAACTGTAAGGCTGGTGGTTCAAACTCACCAGGTGCTCCTCGGAAACCCTATATAGAGTTGCTATGGGTTGGAACTGACTCAATGGCACTTAACAATAACAACAGCAATGGCAAAAGTCATGTAGACTCTGGAAACACTGTTCAGGTAATGAAGAACCATTGCATTTCAGCAAGCAAGTCGTATGATTGGAACTGTATGTGGGGGCTTTGGAAAGGTCATGGAAAAATTCCATTATGTTTTTATTCCAGTTTTCCATGAACTTTTTGAAGCCCCCTCATATTTTAGAAAGAAAATGACTGAGTTAGAAAAGACAAAAACTGACTCAAAGAGGGAGTGTTTGAAGGTAAGGAAACCAGTCAGAAATTCATAGAGAACACCATACAGATTTGAGAAAAGGATACCCTGGAGTTGGTTTGTGGTAGGAATACCACGATAGTCTAAATGGCGGCTCCTACAAGGATGTCTCGATCTTTATCTACCTAGTAAATTGGACTGTAAATGAGTTTTCAATACAAAGAAAGAGGCAGCCAGTCCAGGAGACACAAACGTAGTCTTTCTAGTAGAACACCCTCTCATGTTTATGCATAAGGGACCACTCTGGGTGATAAATCATCCTTCAAGAGATTCCATCTAGGGTGGACTTCAACCATGTCCCCATCAGACCACCCTTGAATAAACTGACCATCCAAGTTTTGGACCTAAGGATTGAACAGCCCAGTCTGGAAAAAAATGGTTCTTGGTTAAAACCGCAAAGCCACACTTACTCATGCAGCCTTGCCCTCTGGCCTACGTGTTTAGTAACACATACAAAGGAACATCAGATGAATCTTTTCTTTTTCCTTTATAACACGGCTACAAAAGGTGGAGCAGAGAAAATGAGGGAGGAAATGTTTCTGGGTTTCGGTAAGACAGGTGACAAATGAACCTAAGCTATTATCTCCTGCTGTTCATCAATCAGGAATGTGTCTTTTCCCAGAAAACAGCCCACTGGGGACCCTGTGAAGGGCTGTGAAAAGCAGGGATTCTCAGAAATAAGTAAAGGTATACTAGAAAGAAAAGTTAGAATATAACTATCTGAATACACTTAAGGCCAAGCTGTGAATTGGAAATCAAACGGAGTTCAGGTGCCACCCCTGAAAACAACTCCCCAAACACATACACACACTCACACTCACACACACATACACTCCTGCTGAAAACCTGGCTACTCTGAGTGTGGTCTTAGGGCCAGCAGCAGGGGTATCTCCTGAGAGCCTTTTAGAAATGTCTAATCTTAGGCCTCACCCCAGACCTAATGAATCAAAATCTGCATGCTAACAAGATCCCCAGGTGTACCTAGAACTAAGGACGTTTGAGCGGCTGACTTAGAAGATGGAGAGAGGGCTCCTGCTGGCTTTGGCTCTCCCCCTGGTGCTGGAAGGGCAGCAACCCAGGTGCCCAAAGCGGCAGCCATAGACTGGGCAAGTGTGCAGGGAGATCTGGCGGCTATGTGTGTCTTCGAGAAATGCAGATTCCAGAACATCCAGTTCTTTCCCAACTGGGTTTGAGAGCCAAATCAGAGTATAAGCTCAAGTCGCAGATTTCTCTTTACAGTTGCCTATTTTATTTAAACAAAAAAATGCTAAACATTAATTTTAGTTGTACTTAATTGAATAATTTCTCGAGGGAATAGTTCAGGGAGAGTTTGAAACTGCCTGTTTCCAAAAGCCATTACAAATTGGCATATACTATAATGTCACTGTGCCAACCCAAACAGTATGCTTTAATGTCCCTGGGGCCGCTTTCACTCCAGATGTGTTCAGAACGCCTAGTAATCTCATGCAGGCAAAAAACCAGATTTACACCAAGTGGTATTTTGAATATCCTTTTCCAATGATCTGGAATGAGATAATAGATCACTAATGGGAAACACAGAGGAGGGGGGACAAAAAGGCAGGCCAGTGGTTTCTCCTTGTGAATGCCTTTTTAGTTTAAAAATAATAATAATAAAAGAAAGAAAAGAAATTTCCTCCTTTCAGTTAATCGTATCAACACCTATAAACTTAGAAACTACCTCATGGTCACCTATAATTAACTAGCTGATTGTTAAAAGACTGCTCTGATCTTTCCTTGCGAATTGTAAATACAAAAGGTTGGGGTTAGGAGCGGGAGAAATGAAATCTGAGTAAAAATCCCCCTACATGTCCCCACCCCCCAGCCTCAAAATTTTTTTTTTTTAAAAACCGCTTTGGCAAGAGAACAGACAAAAGCCATTGGTGTGCAGGTGTCTCTGCCACCCCTCATCCCACCCAGAAAGTCTTTGCTTCGAGTCTGTTTTGTGCTTACAGTCATGGTACAAATTCTGGAGTTCCCTTTGATTTCTGACTGAGACCTGTCCTGACAGCACACCTAGGGGAAAAGCACCGGAGTTTATTATTGATTTGTAACATGAATGAAATCTGCTGATAAGGAGACATCTTTTCCATTTTCTAATTTAAGCAAGAGCCAACAAAACATTAAGCAATGTATTTTGCTTCTTTCTGCTACAATGGAAGTTTTGGCCCTTAGTCTTTACTTAGTAGATGCCATTTAGAAATGGCAGTTTCGACTACAGAAGAATTTTTGTACAAATCAGCACGCCCTTTGGTTCCAGTGAAGGTTCCGGCCCCCATACATCATAAAGTAGCTGTAACATGCCATGCAATCGGGTTATGCTTCCTTACCGAAGCTGTCGATTTTCACAGATGCCACAGAGAAGCCAGCTGAAGAGCTATGTAAATTGCAGCTGTTCTTGGTTGCTAGCAAGATAGACTTGGAAAACTTTGCTCCCTAAAATGTTCAGATTGGAAAGGGTTTTCCAAATATAAATTAATTACCACATTCTATGTGCTGACAGGCAAACATTCTCATGTTTAGGCTTCAACTTAGCAAAAGGAATTTAAGCGTATTACCAATAAACCTATAAAGGAAACAAAGTCCATGTATATATGTACTTCAGGACATTTTTTCCCCCTGAACTTATGAAAAACATTTTTATCAGGAAGTGAACTCACAAGGAAAAATGCAAAACACATATATGTACAGTTTAACAACGTTACCAAGCAAAAAGAAAAAGAAAAAAAAAATCCCCGCTATAACCCTCACATGCTTGACCAACTTTGTATTGTAAGAAAATATCAACCTCCTAACAGCCCAAACTCACTCATTCCATCAGTCAATCAACACACATTTACTCTATGCCAGGCAGAACGTTGGCGTAAATTTGAACACTTAGCAAATATTACTTGTTAGTATATTTGCTCAGATAATGTAACCATCACTAACGTCTAAATAGTTCCCTACCTGAATTTCAAAGCAAATAAATATATAGCCTTATCATATGGGCAAGGAGCATTTTCCCCCCAATAAATCTACTCTAGAGGTTTGTGCTCTGGGGATGCCTAACGATATATCACTTCTGAAAGGTCCACAAGAAAGGGCTTGGTGGCCAGTAACACCCAGATGTGAACTTTTCTCTTTGACCCATAGCAACAGTGAATGATGTTCCCAAAGTCCCTCTGATTAACCCTTGAAAGTTGGGTCTCTTCCCTCCAGAACAAAGGCCTCCCCACTTGGGGGACTACTTAGAACTTTCCCAAGCACCTTGCAAAAAGTCTTATTTTTCATACCGAGTGGAGATCTTAAGACAGCCTTTGTTCAGTATAGAAATGTAAATTCCTGGTTATAAGACTCATGTTCTCATAACCCTAACTTCATGGCTTGGCTTTAAGATAGTTTTACCTTATTAATGACAAAGTTTTTGAGTAAAGCAGGCTTGTAAGATTCAGAAGCAGTTCAGCTGTTTCCAAATTGCATGCACACAGAAAATTCCTCCATTCCATAGACGAAGAAAATCATTGTGAAAACAATACACACAACAGGGTCATTCCTTACTAGGACCACTTCTGTCATGAAATGAGGAAGAAATGTAAACCAAGATGGCAAGCTAATTCAAATGTGGAAAGAAAACACGAAAACTTCTATAATATTTATTTCAGTATTCTGTTTGCTGTTGTTGTCAAGTGGCATTGAGTCGGTTCCGACCCATAGTGACCCTGTAGAGGATTTCTGAGGCGCGATTGGTGAGCTTGAATCACCAACCATAAGGCTTGAAGTGACTTTGCAGTCAGTCCAGCACATTTAATCCACAGTGCCACATAATAGTTTTCAAACTTTTTATTTTGTTGTTGTTGATAACGTACATAGCAAAACATGGACCAATTTCAAGTTTCTACACGTATAATTCGGTGATCTTGATTACATGCTTTGAGTTGCATTCCTGCCTTCCTTTTCATATTGTCCCTCCCTCATTAACATAAGTTCCCTGCCCTCTAACGTTCCTTTCCTTTTGTGTTGTTCTTGTCAATATGGTCCCATATAGACAGTCCTTGGAGTCCTGGTGTGGCACTGTAGCATAAGCACTGGACCTCAAAATCGGCAGTTCAAATTCACCAGCTGCTCCTCGGAAATCCTATACAGGGTTCACTATGAGTTTTCATTCCACATTTGACTCGACGGTACTTAACAACAACAACAACAAAACAACAGCAGTGAAGGAAATAAGAAAATCCACAAACATGAGGAACTTAAAAAACCAAACTGACTTGCCATCAAGTTCATTCTGACTCAGGATTTCCTAGACTGTAAGGAGCTCTGGTAGCGTTGTGGTTACGAATCGGGCAGCGAACCTCACGGTCAGCAGTTAGAAACTACCAGCTGTTCCGCAGGAAAAAGATGAGGCTTTCTGCTCCTGTAAAGATTTACAGACTTGGAAACCCTGTACAGGGTCGCTATGAGTCAGAACCAACTCCACGGCACATAACAACAACAACAAAAAATCTTTATGGGACCAAAGAGTCTCATATTTCTCCCTCGGAGAAGCTGGTGGATTTGAACTGCTGACCTTGCAGTTAGCAGCCCAACACCTAACCAAGGTTTCTTTAAAAGTGAAATTCAGCACAGAGAAATATATGAAATAACGAAACCATCAGTATCACACACATACATGCGAACCCCACCCCCGCCCAAATCCTACAACATTAAAATCATACTTATGGATAATTACACTAAATATAAATTAATGTGTCAAATGCACCAGTCAAGACAATGAGTCATTTAACTTCATGACGGCTGCTTCCAAGGACAGTGACTGTGTGAAATGGAACCCTCAAGCATTTCAATCTTGTCTCCATTTATCATGATGTTGTCTATCCGTCTACTTGTGAGGATTCTTGTTTTCTTTTCATTGAGGTGTAATCCATACAGAAAACTGTAGTAAGTGCGTCACGTCTTCTTTGTTGTCAGCAAGCAAGATTCTATCATCTGCATATCGCAGGTTGTTAATGAGTCTTCTTCCAATCCTGATGCCACGTTCTTCTTCTCATAGTCCAATTTCTCAGATGATTTGCCCAGCACACAGACTGAATAAGTATGGTGAAAGGATAAAACCCTGACACACACCTTTCCTGATTTTAAGTAACACAATATCCCCTTGTTCTATTCAAACAATTTCCTTTTGGTTTATGTATAGGTTCCAGAGGAGAATGCTAACTGTTCTGGAATTCCCAGTCTTCACATTTTATTCATAATTTGTTGTGATCCAGTTAAATGCCTTTGTATTGTCAATAAAAAATAAACAACATTCTTATCAACAGAGAAAAGATTGAAGTTGTAAGGACTTCATTCTTCTTGGATCAACTATCAACACTCATGGAAGCAGCAGTCAAGAAATCAAATGACATATTGCATTAGGCAAATCTGCTGCAATAGACCTTTTTAAAGTGTTAAAGAGCAAAGATGCCAGCTTGAAGACTGAGGTGCCCCTGACCATGGTATTTTCAATAACCTCATATGAATACGAAAGCTGGACAGTGAATAACGAAGATCATAGAAGAATTCATGCTTTTGAGTTATGGTGTTAGAGGAGAATATGAAAGTGCCATGGGCTGCCTAAAGAACCAACAGATCTGTGTTGGAAGAAGTGCAGCCAGAGTGTTCCTTGGAGGTTAGGATGGCCAAACTTCGTCTCTCATATTTCAGACATATTGTGAGGGACCAGTCCCTGGAGAAGGATATCATGTTTGGTAGGGTGTAGGGTCAGAGAAAAAGAGGAAGACCCCAGCGAGATAGGTTGACAAAGTGGCAGCATCAATTGGCTCAAGCGTGGCAACAATAGTGAGGTTGGCCCAGGATTGGGCAGTGTTTCATTCTGCTGTGCATAAGGTCACTATGAGTTGGTACCAACTCGATACTAACAACAAACATCTTTCTGGTATTCTATGTTTTCAGCCAAGATCCATTTAACATCAGCCAATGTACTCCTTGTTAGGTGTGCTCTCTGGAATCTGGCTTGAATTTCTAACAGTTCCCTACTGATGTATTGTTGCAATTGTTTTTAAATTATCTTTAGCAAAATTGTACTTGTGTGTGATACTGATGACACTGTTTAGTAATTTCTGCATTCTGTTGGATCACCTTTCTTTGGAATGGGCACAATTATAGATCCCATCAGATGAATTAGAAACTATCTATGTATAAACCTTTTATTTTGGTATAAGTTTAGCTTTTCAGCAATTCTGCAAAGGTGACCCTTACTGTTCATTTGATTACCTATTGTAGTGTTTGTGCCATGGAATTAAATTATCATGCGCTAACATGCTGCTCTCTTTCATAATAGAAGTACTGAGCTTCATAGATGATGAATTAATAACACTTTTCAGCCAACATTCTTGCTATAAAAAAAAAAATTAGAATAGCATGATCTCAGTCAGTATTCTTGGATGGTAAACCCATGGCACACAGAATACACTCAGTAGACATCTGTTGACTGAAAGAGTCCAAGGAACTCATCCATTGTACTTAACACCCAACCACCAGGGACTCTCAAAAATTCCTATCTATAGCTGCTGCTTCAAACTTAAGAAACTCTCCTCCTTAAGCCCTTTAGCCCACACTCATCTCCCTTTTCTTTCTCAGCAAGTGCTCTTGCCAATTATTCCACAGGGAAAAGACGTTCTTTAGGAAAGAATTTTGGCAAGTTCTCTTACCTCCACCTGTAAACTTATCTATAGGTGCCCACCAGTAGGCTCTGATGTTCTCTCTCCTCCAAGGTGAGCCATCCACCTGTCCGCTGAAGCCCACTGTGCCCCACCTTCTTTGGACCTTGCTTCGCCCGCAGCTCTCTCCTACAAACTCAACTTATCGATTATGGCTTCTCCTTCATCCTGCTAACATGCCCAAACCTTACTTGTCCTGTTAATAACAAACAAACAAAAAACAACCCACAATTTTCATGCTTTTTAACCTTCCTTCTTTCCTTCAAAACAAAACTTCTTGAGAGGAGTCTACAATTCTGTTCCCACGACTTTAATCATTACTCACCTTCCATCCCCTTACCAAAGGAGCTCTGGTTGTGTAGTGGTTATGAATCGGGCTGCGAACCTTAATGCCAGCAGTTCGAAACCACCAGCTGCTCCACGGGAGAAAGATGAGGCGTTCTGCTCCCATAAAGATTTACAGCCTCGGAAACCCTGTACAGGGTTGTTATGGGTCGCATCTGACTCGACGGCACTTAACAATAACAACATCCCCTTACAACTAAACTTGTGGCTTCACTATTTCAGAGACACCTGTTTCTACTGATAAATAAAGATCTACTGTTGAATTCAATAGCTTGTGTTCAGACTTCATCTATTAACTTCTCTCCATTACTTGAAACTGAGAAAAATCCTGGACTCTATACTGGAAGTTTCAGTTCTCATTTTCTTCAGCTAGAACAAGGTTTCTAACTGGTATTTGTGGGAAGGCATTTTTATCAGCAAACATTTATGGGCATGCACATGAGCAAATTTTTATCAGTTTCTCAGGTCTGACCTCCCTCAAAGTGAAAAAATACCATTAATCTATTTATTGCAAGAGCTTCTTAATCCAAATGTTTCCCTACCTTGAGATCTTACACTTATGTGGTTCTGTAGGATCAGCATTGGACTGCTAATCAGAAGGTTGGTGGTTCAAACCCACCAGTCACTCCTTGGAAACCCTCTACAGGGTTGCTATGAATCAGAATTGACTTGAAAGCACTTAAAAACAACAATAATCCTTTCACATTACTATCAAAATTATTCTATTTCCAGGGGACAAATCTGACCCACCACCACCTTTTTTGTAAATAAAGTTTTATTGGGACACAATCATACTCACTCACTTACATACTGACTATGACTGCTTTTACACTACAACCACAGAGGTGAGTAGTTGCAATGAGGAACTTATGGGCTGGTATTCAAAACCAAACGTATTTTCTATCTGGCCTGTTACTGAAAAAGCTTCCTGGCTGCTGGATTGCATCAATCCCCGACTTCAGAAGTAGTTTGTTAATGAACACTGCACCATTGTGAGGTTTTGTATCCACCAATGCTGGATACAAAATGTCTATCATTGGAGGTCTGATTTCATTACAGTACTGTGGTGTTCTTAACAATGAGGCAAATCTGTATATACTGATATGGATTAATCAGGATAAAACAGCAAATGTATACACCGTTTTTAATATATATTTCCTTTTCCTTAAAAGCAAAAGCAAAATAAATACACATACAAAAAATTTTCCCTCAAATCACACAACACTTTATCTTTTTAGTTTTTCACATTTCTCAATTCTCTGAGATGCTAATCATATGCATTTATTTCTTTATTCTCTTTAAAGTATCCATAGGTGTTAACTGAATGAGGAAATTCTAGTCCATTTATTTCTTATTGACAAATCTCTGTATTTAGAAGTAATCATGAAAAAGATGAATTTTAAAAATTAATTTTAAAGACATAACTGTTATATTTTATAGGATAAAATAAAGACAATTCAGAGTGAAACATTAGGTTAAAATCTGACACGTTGTAGATTTTCATGACTTTTTTCTTCTTTTTCTTTTTACCTTTGAAGGTCAGTGATCCTTCATAGGAAAAGAAAAATTGTCTAGTATCTGCCAGGAAGCACAGACACTACACCACACAATCTTTTAAGGGGCCGCCCTGCCAATCATCCTAGGTTTCAATCCTAGCTTTCTGTGATTACTACTGAAAACCATACCGTGTCTGTCAGACACAGGATACTGCAAATCTTCTCCTGCCAGGGAATGGGCACAGCGGTAACTTGGGCTTCAACACACAAGTCAGCCATGACGGGTCAGTTTGTAGGGTTTATCTATGTGCCCTAATGGTCCCTAAACATTTTCCAGATGTGTTGACCTCATAAAACTGCCACCTACCACAGGCTGTGAAAGAATCACTTCAAGGCTGTATTTTCCCCATCCCTCAACTGTGGCAACACACATGGCTCCTTGGTTTTGAAACTAGAACCACCTGATGACTGGCTACAGTCCTGAGGCAGGCCAGCACCCGGGGCCATCCTGAGTGTATACACTGTTCTCTGTCTCGAGACTCTGTACCCAAGTGCTGCTAGGAGATTGCCCATTCCCTGGGCTTAAGCTTCTGCTTTGTTCTGGGGTCCTGTCTTCCTCTTCTAACCCAGTCTGTCTTAAACTTATGGTGGAAGCTGTCAACTGTCACACTGAACACCTACCCACTGCAGATACCCAAAGTGGTCACCAGAGTCTCTGGGCCTTGGGCTTCCTGTTAGCCTTCCCGAAGCACGATCGATCGCCTGGCCTTCCTCCTTTCCCCTGTATCTAGGATCTACGTTCCTTTTTGATCTCGCCCATGGTGAAACTCTGGTTGCCAGACATCATTCATCCCTCTGGGTCAGACTTGGCCAATTATTGATCTAGCCCTAGCTACAGTATCCGCTTCCTCACAAAAGCACCTGAGAGAGGTGTACTGGGGCACAATGCATATTTTCAGTGAATTTTCTAAAAAATTACCAATAAAATTAACTGAGGAGGCAATCCAAAATTGAAAAGAATAATGTGTCTTGGGGTTGCATACATACACGGTACTTTGTATATCTACCAAGGATGGAATGATAGGGTAGTCTCCCTGTTCTTAAGGAGTTGGGAATTTAGTAGAGAGGAAACAACTTCAGGAATAACTATAAATAACCCAAGGCAAAGGATACTACACGACACAAGAGAGCCACAGAGTGCTGTGGAGTTTAAGGAATAAAGAGATCACATCCAACTGGGAAAACAGAAGAAAAGATTCACGTTTGAGGCAGCCTTTGAGGTGGCTACTGATGAATGATCAGGATTTCTATGGATGGCAATGCAGGCCGTAGTTTCTGACTACGAGAAAACGTGTATTTTTCAAATCCTGCACATGAATGAACAGTGAGTAAAGTTGGCCTGTGATCAATGTGTTCTTTCTAATCCACTGGGTTTCTGCCTGAAACACTCCATCATCCGATGTTGTGCAGAGCAAACACCTATTTTAAGGAGTCATCACTGAGCCCATTGTGAAATCTCAAACACTTCAAATGGCTCATCCCCCATCCCTTCCCCATCCAGGTTTTTTCTTTTCAATAGTACAATTAACTGTGTTCCATAGATTCATTGTGTTGGAAATTTATGGATCCTATTAATACCTGGATGACACATGACATGGTTCCTCTGACTGCCATTAAAATAAAGATGTACACCTGAGCACATCACTTAATAATTGCACTTAATAATGATAATAACTATCAACTACTGAGCACTGTGTGGACCTGGAACATCACCACCTAAAAAGATTTTAACAGTCAAAAGTATATCATTTTTTTAAAGTTTCCATTATGATCCATTAGGAGCAAAAAATTTCAGTTTATTAAGACTTGCAAACTAACTGTAGTCCAGGATTTGGTGCTTCATTCTGATTAAATGACTACTTAATGTAAACTACTTCACAAATTCCACCATGCAGGGACGACTCCCTGAGATAGTCTATGGATGCTGTTCAACTTAGTTCCATCCTAGGGTTTACTGGACTGACGGCATTCCGTTCACACACACAAAAGCTCAGGATACATATCTGAAGACCTAGAAGTTTATAGAAGAATCAGATCTCTTTCTGTCTCACACTCATCTCTCTCTCTCCCCCCGCTCCTCCCCCCCCCCCACACCTTGATTATATAATCATCAAGGTCTCTTCTCAAGAAGGAATCGCCAACTACTAAAATCCACTGTTAACTAAAACTCAAACAATCTGTCTTATAACTTTATACAGTGCCAGTGCAGTCCCCAAATCCTTAATTTCTACATTCTGAATGATGTCTTCTGTGTTCATAAACAACTGGAGTGGAAACTGCATTGTCTGGAGGTTTTCAGACCAACAAATTCAATTTCAATTATGTCTAGGTGTACATACTTACTAGCTAAGAGGTAGATAGGTATTTTAGGATTCCTATTTTGCCACGAATTAACTGCTAATTTCTATAATTTCCACAACAATCTTCAGCTTCTCAAAGTTTACATTTCCTATTTTCTCCTTACTCAGTGGTTGGAGGACAGAGATTTTTGTTCTCGCCAGGTTAACAGGCATTCGCCAACTCACAGACAGAATGAACGCCAAACATTTATTAGTGACTTGGCTGTTTAGACATCAAGAATGCCAGAATACATTTTCTGATAGAAATAATACTACAGAGATGGAATATAGGTTCCCAGGCAACTCACAAGACCTACAAAACCCACAGCTGCAGAGTAATGGTATTACACATTGTAAGATGCCATTGATGTGAAATATCCAGGAGAGGTAAATCCGTAGAAACAGAAAGTAGATTGGTGGTTTCCAAGGACCACGGAACACCTGCTTAATGGATTCAGTTTCCTTTTGGGGTGATGAAAATGTCTTGGAACTAGATGAGGTGGCTGCTGATAGTGACCCTGTATAGGGTTTCGGGGAGCTGCTGGTAGGTTTGAACTGCCAGTCTTTCGGTTACCAGTCCAGTGCTTACCCTACAGCGCCACACCATGATAGTTGCACAGTATTGTGAAATATACTAAATGCCACTGAATTGTTCACTTTAAAATTGTTAATGTTATATATAGTATGTGAATTTCACCTCAATTAAAAAAAAAAGAAATTCAGCTATATACCAGATTGTTAGAAAAGGACATTATGATTGGTAAAAAGGAAGGTGGTAAAGGGGAGATGGGTTAACACTGTGGCTGAAACAATGGACACAAACCCAGCACAGAACTGGAAAATGCTTTGTTCTGTTACACATCCGATCTAAGTCAGAGCCCACCCGGAAGCAACCAAGAATACATGATGATCACTAAGTACAACAGTCTGAACCTAACCGACTGAGAGATGCCAGGAATACATCTGCCAGGTTTGGCAGTGGCAGTCACCTTGTTCTCCTGAGAGTTGGCTAATGAAAGAGAAGGACAAAATTCAGGCGAGTGTTTCTGCTATAATGTGACCTGTGCATTCCCAGAAAACCTGCAAAAACCACACTCTGAAACTTACAGAGCTTATGGTGTAGAAAGCTTAAAGCTTATGTAACTTCGTAACCGGAGCACTAACCGCTTAAAACTTATGTAGCTTTGTAACCAGAGATCTAACCGCTTAAAACTTATGTAACTTTGTAACCAGAGCACTAAAGAATAATGAATGCCTAGGGAGATAACTTGGATAGCCCCACTCACGCAAGCAACTCAGTTGTGGCCGTGGCTGTTTTCCGGGAGACTAAACCTGGACGCATCACTAGACTGGCAATGCTTGCAGAAGTTCTGAGGCCTGGGGCTGCTGTTAGGTGTGTACTGGAGGAAGAACTTTGGCCAGGAGTCCAGAGGCTTGCAATGATGGGGAGGAAGCCCTGGCTGGGTGCAGGAACTTACTTTTTCTCTTCTTAAAATACAGCCGAAAGGTCACCTGCTATCTATGGGGACCCTTCCCTATCCTGCTGAAGGCTGGCATCATTCCACTTCTACTATTTCCACTCTTTTTACTTAAAAAAAAAAAAAAAAAAGCGACCTCAGAAACAATCTTAGTGCTGTCAGGTTGGTTCAGATTCTCAGCATCCCTATGAACAGGGTTTCCAAGGCACAGTTGGTGGATTTGAACTGCAGTCCTTGCAGTTCAAACCAGGACTCCTATCTAACCTCTAGAATATATCGATGTCATTTTTATTTTTCAGTTGAGCTAATTTAGTGTTGCAAAAGGTAACACTCTCAGCTACTAACGGAAAAATTGGCAGTTTGAGTCCACTCAGAGATGCCTCCAAAGAAAGACCTGGTAATTTACTTTTGAAAAAAATTAGTCACTAAAAACCCCACTGGGACTCGTGAGCCCATGCACAAGGACATAGCCATGGAGATCTAGAGCTGAGAGTGAAGCATCCAACTGGTACGAAGTGAGAGGAGATGCACAAGAATGCCCAAACTTGCAGATAGTACCCATTTAACCTAGCCTCAATGGCTTGGTAATCAGAACTCGACTGTTGTTGTTAACCATGGAGTCGGTTCCAACTCATAGTGACCCTGCACAGGATTTCCTAGGCTGAAAATCTTTACGGGAGCAGAAAGTCTCCTCTTTCTCCTGTGGAACAGCCGGTAGTTTTGAACTGCCAACCTTGAGGTTAGCAGCCTAAGTCGTAACCACTACGCTACCAGAGCTCCTTAGCAGCCACATTAGAAAAGTAAAAAGAAACAATTATATTTCATCACATATTGTATTGAACTCAATATATCCAGAATATAATTTCAACATGCATTCAGTATACAAATATTAAGATATTCTACTTTTCTTTTTTTTTTTTTTTTGTACTAAATCTTCAAAAGGTGGTGTTGTATTTTGCACTTACAACACATCTTAATTCTACCTAGTAACATTTCAAATTCTCCATGCCACACGGGGCTTACTGGATTACACAGTTCTACTCAGAAGTCCTACACACAGCAAGGTGTAATAATTCAGAAGATATATAATTAAAAGAATGAACAATCCATGATGTGACCAACCAATCAGTGGAAAGGGGGACTTCCTAAGGGGTGTGGCCTTCTGCTACACATAAATGTTTTGGCTTGGCTCTCTTTCTCTCAACCTTATACTCTTCTCCTCACTGCTCAAGAAGTGGCTTCATTTCCTGGGTGCATTTTCAGTATGGCACTATAATAAAGCACTGGACCACAAGGTGGTTGGTTCAAACTCATAAGCCACTTCTTGGAAATCCTATACAGGGTTGCTATGAGTTGGAACTGACTTGACGGCACTTAATAACAAAAATTATTTACAAGAAGCATACTGCCCTATCTTTCTCCCATGGAGTCTTGGGATGGGTTCAAACAACTAACCTTTTGGTAGCAGTCAAGCATTTTAATTGCTGTGCCACCATAGCTCCTTCTATTTCATTACAAAACTATGAATCCACAATTCCATCAGTTAATCAGAACATCCCATTCCCTAGCTACACTCCATGTCTTTACTGACTAAGTAATGGCTTACAGCAAGAATCATTCCCACCCCCTCCACACACAGAGTAGACAGGGATGGGCAACTTGGAAATGGGCTACCTAAAATGGGGGGGGGGCTACAAAGGCAAGACGTGACTGGCTTACAAGCTTTCAAGAGGGAACCTAGATCCAGAGGGAGTGAAGGAAGGTAGACTCTCTACTGAGTAGTAGCCAATCTGTCTAGGTGGGGCTGATGAAATGAAATACAGATGGGTCTCTTGTGATGCAATAGCAAATAATTGTTATCAGGACTGATTGTGAGGGTTGGAAATGTAAAGGTCTATGTTTTGTAGCAAGGAAGGGAGTGATTAACTTTTCAGTGTAGGAGTGGAGGTCCCTGGGACCATCAAGGGAGAAGAGCGGAGAGCGGGACCCTCCCCAGAGAAGCAGTGATGCCTGAGATGGAGGCAGAGATGATGACGTGGAGAGATGGAGCGGCTGGGGACTTCAACACAGAGAGGAAGAGGGGCTGATGACTGGGAGCAGGCTTGTAGTGTATACCCTTTGGTTGGTTGATGATGCGTGGAGGGGATTGTAACCATGGCAATGAAACAATATGCGATAGGATGAATGTAAAACTAATGTTCTCCCATGTAAACTATCATATAAATCACAATAAAACATTAAAAAAAAAAAGAGGAACCCCCCCCACACACACACAAAACTGAACAATAGTTTAAAAAAAGTAATGGCTTGGTGAGAATTCCATTGGCTGGCAGGTTCTAAGGAAGAGAGAAAGGCATCATGTTACTGATGCTGGGAATAGAATCTAAGGATTAGCTCTCTCAGCTTTACCAACTGAGACAGGGACACCGTAAAGCTGACTTGCTGAATGAACTAAATGGTTTTAATCTAAACAAGTTGATTTGTTTAATTAATAGGTAAGTGATACAGTAAAGTTGACTTGTTCAATGAATAGATTAACATTCAGGTGTTACGTCCATGGACTGCTAACTACAAGGTCAGCAGTTCAAACATACCAGCCACTCCTTGGAAACCCTATAAAGGATCACTGAGTCAGAACTGACTCAACAACATCCACAACTCCCAAGTACAGCCCAGGCTGGGTTTGTAGAAGTTTCCCCAATCCATTCTGCATTCTGAAGTTGGAGTGTTTCTGTGTTAACAGTGTTTTGCAATGCTGTGAATGCCTTAGCACACGGCATCATCCCATCTACTCAGTCACCTTAACTTTCCAACGAGCAAACTTAACTTTTTTTTTTTTTAATGGCATTATTGTAATGGCTGAAAGAGGTACAACTATACCATACTTTTAAGTTAAAAACAAATATTTGAAGGAAGAAAATTTCAATTCTGATGCTAATTTGCTAACATTTTCTTCAAGCAAGTAAACACTGCTTTTACAGATATTTTTGCACCTAGTTTTTGTTTTTTAAGTTCTCAAGGAAAAATAAAGACTGTCCCATTGAATTTATACATTTTATTATGGTAAAACAAGATGGAGAGCAAACATTTCAGAGTACCAAAGAGTTAATTAATTCCAGTGTAACCTCCTCACATAAGGCCAGTGCTTGCAAGCAGATGTGCTTGGCTAAATATTTCAGGTCAATTTTAGCACATTATTGGAAGTAACCTCCCGTTCCTCAGAAGAGTCTGGCATGTAGCTTGCAATCTACAGCAAACAACTTGGACACATGGAAAAGTGGAATTTAACATGTCCTAGTTCCCACTCTGCTTTTATTCTCAAACCTTGGTATCTAACTAAAGGGGGAGGGGGGCGGGGGCAGGGGAGTCTGCATAGTCACACATATCCCATACTAAATATCAGCCACTAAAATAAAAGATAAGGAAGCGATTTTAAATACAGTAATCACAAATGGTTTTTTAGGAACTTTCACCTTGTTCCTCATAAACTAGAAAGTGTACTTCATGTTCCTTTTGATTTCTAATGACCAATGCATTAAAACTATTAACATTTCGTTTCCAACACGTGTCTGTTTCAGAACTGGCAGCTGGGCTATTTATTTTGCTAGCTGGTGATTGAATTAAACATGGAGTCTTTGAAAACATTTACAAGCTTTCCCTGTAACCTTCTGTGTACTTTCCAAATTAGGCTACTTTGATTTTTATTAGCTAAAGGTTTACATACTGCAAGAGTAACACTGTTACTTTCAGAATAAATTGTTTATAGCTCAGGTGCGGTTTAAAACATTTTCCTCCATGGACTACTCTTGAGATTGAGGAGAAGAAAAGCTGAACTGGTTGACTCTGGGTCAGCAATTTTCCCTTGTGAATCAAACAGTATTAAGGTCACACAGACACGGATACAGTCAGGGTAAACAGCATTGAAAAGACTCCTCATCCTCTAACAATTACAGTCCTCTTTTGCTGGTTTCCAAGTGCTTATAATCAGGAATTCAATGCCCTCATGGAGGACCTTATTCATTTCATTCTTTGATGTTAATATTTTGACATAGTAGGCTTGGATCACTGGTTAAGGCTATAGATCAATGTGGGTTCAAATCATGCCTCCTGTCATTTATTAGGTGTGTGGC
The DNA here is from genome assembly GCF_000296735.1 of Chrysochloris asiatica. NCBI lineage: Eukaryota > Metazoa > Chordata > Mammalia > Afrosoricida > Chrysochloridae > Chrysochloris > Chrysochloris asiatica. Next base: position 11,394,726 of record NW_006408572.1, read on the forward strand.
CTTAACCAAATAATTTAACCCGAGGTCTTAGTTTCCAAATCTGCAAAATGGGAATAATACCTCTCACTTTCCAGCTTTACAGTGAGCATTTGCATTGAACAGATGATACTCACTGGGTGGAATTAGGTGAAGTCAAGCTGATCCTCTTTAACAAAGTCAATGTCTTTAACCCACCATATCTCATTACATATTCATTCATTCACTTAGTCAGCACTTGTCTACTATGCTCACTGGATAAAAGATGAACCACATTGAGTCCCTTCTCCTCAGGAACATGCAGATAGTAATACAATGAAAACAAAACAAAACAAATCTAAAATGTTGTTAAGTGTCAGTTCTGACTCATAGTGACCCTACATTAGGTGTCGAAGGAGTGGCTGGTGAATTTGAATCGCCGACCTTGCTGATCAAACCAACCTTGCGGTCTAGTGCATTACCCCACAGTACCACTCCAGGTCTCCCATATTTAAAATAGTGAATACTTTTATTTACTACAGTGTATTGTGGGGACCCAAGGAGCTCTGGTAGCATAGTGGTTACAAGTCGGGCTGCCAACTTCAAGGTCAGCAGTTCGAAACTACCAGTGGTTCCACGGGAGAAAGATGAGGCGTTCTGCTCCGTAAAGATTTAAAGCCTCGGATCACTATGTGCAGGATCACTATGAGCCGGAACCGACTCCATGGTACTTAACAACAACATCGTGGGGACCCAAACAAAGGAACCACCTCCATAAAGTCCTTGGGAAACAAGAAAGAATTTTATGGAGAAAGATGGCATTTGAACCATGATTTACTTATTTTACAAAAGAATGAAGCAACTGCATCCTAGCAGAGGGAACAGCATGTAAGAAAGTAAACTAAAACCTAAGCCCACTGCCGTGGACTCGGTTCTGACTTATGGTGATTCTATATAAGGTTTCTGAGATGCTAAGTCTTTATGGGAGCAAAAGGCCTCAGCTTTCTCGTGTGGTGGTTAGCAGTCCAGTGCTGATGTTGTTAATTTCTGTAGAGTTGGCTCTGACTCATAGCAACCCTGTATATTTGAACTACCAACCTTGTGGTTAGCAGTCCAGTGCTTATCCTACAGTGCCTTTCTCTTTATAGCTGAATATTCCATTGTATGTATGTAGCACATTTCATTCATTCATCTGTTGGGGACTTTACGTTGCTTCCACCTTTTGGCTATCGTAAAACTGCTGCAACGAGCTCAGTTCCTGCTTCTAGTACTTTTGGGTCTACACCTAGGAGTGGAATTGCTGAGTTATATGGTAGTTCCCTATGTAATTTTTAAAGTAACTACCAACGTTGTTTTCCACAGAGACAGCACCATTTTACATCTCTACTAGCAATGGTTAAGGAGCTCTGGTAACATAGTGGTCACAAATTGGGCTGCTAACCTCTGGGTCATCAATTCGAAACTACCAGCTGTTCTGCAGGAGAAAGATGAGGCTTTCTGCTCCCGTAAAGATTGACAGCCTCGGAAATCCTGGACAGGCTTGCTATGAGTCGGAACCAACTCCGCGGCACATAATAACAACAACAACTAGCAATGGTTACAAGTTGGACTACTAACTGCAAGGTCAGCAGCTCAAATCCACCAGCTTTCTGCTCCCATAAAGACTGACAGCCTCAGAAACCCTATACGGGGATCGCTGTAAATGGGAACCGCTTTGATGGCACACCACCACCACCAGCAGTGGACAAGGGTTCCAAGTTCTCCACATTCGCATCAACACTTGTTATTTTCTGTTGTTTTCTCAATAATAGTCACACTTGTTGGCCATTTGCATTGCTTCTTTGGTGAAATGGCTGTTCAAGTCCTTTTCCCCTTTTTGGATTGGGTTGTTTATCTTTTTGTTGTTAGCATAATAAAACCCAAGAAGTGTAGGTAAGGTGAATAAGAATAACATGGGTAGAATGGAAAGAGTAGTCAGGCAGCTGCTTAGTTGTAAAATTGGTAAGAGAGCTGGTATTGTTGTTAAGTGATTTCCAGTGGGTTCCCACTCATTGGTAACCCTGTAGAGAGTCTCCAAGGAGCAGCTGATGAGCTTGAAACACACATCTAAGAGAATTGATATCCAAAAGATAAAAGGAAGAGGGCACAGAAGTAGAAAATGATCGTGATTTTGGAAAATGTCAATATGCAAGAACATCTGTTGAAGGTAATATCGCCAGCATGCTTAGGGCAGAACCTGGCTTCTTTGTGGTATTCAGTTTTTAATAATCAGGATAATAATTATAATGGTGATGAATATAATATAGTGGATGATGAAGAACTCTCTGAAAAAGCCTGCAAGAGTTGAAAGATATTTGGCTGCTATCAATATGGCCCAGCTCTGGGATGTAGGGAACTCCAGCGGATTTACAAAAGAAAAAGCAGCATTGTTTGTATGCTGCCTCTCACCATCTGTTCGTCCCCCAGGTTAGTGGAATGAAGCAAACTCTCTGGGCAAGATATTGATTCACATTTTTCATGAGCTGACTCCTGGTTTGGACAGAGAGCTGAGGTCAGAATTCCTGTGTCCTTTTCCAGCCAAACAGATTTTAGGACAGGCAAGCAATCATAGAATGCTCTTCAGTGCAATAAATATGAAAATACTTAACCTCCCCGGGGCATAAGGAAGCATAAATCATGTCTGTAAAGGCCCGTGACAAGCTGAAATGAAAAGCACTCAAAGTAGAAACATACAATGAGACGATTGCTCCAGCCATTCAGCAAATTCTGAGCAGAGAGTTCTACTGCTGACTTGGTGGGTTGTTTTTTTTTTAATGGTTTCAAAAGTATTCATCAATAGCTAAATATCAGGTTGCTTAAATATGCCACTACTCACTCGTCTGTCTAATCTGCTCCAGTTACCAACATTTACTGGCCTGCTCAAGATGGCTAGTTCCTTTCTCTTTTTCTTCTTATTAAGTACTTTCTTAAAGAAGCCATTAACAAGAGGATTCACTCGTCAGACCTAAAATGATTTGCAGCTGGGAGATCCTGTAAGTATGGATCCATTCCTAAACTGATAGTTACAGATTTCGGGAAGGGATGTGAGGGAAATGAATCCAAAAGGAGAGGAAGCAGGGGAAGAGATTATCTTTTTAATGGCTCACAGTGAAGAAATGAGACCATATCCACCTGACAACTGCAGCTTTTTCAGGGCACCCAAGAGCTGGCTGAAGCAACTTAAGTACAAATTTAATTTTAAAAAATCACTTGTCCACATTTATTCTTTGGGCTGACGTAATCATTTTTTCCCCCTCTGCTACCAAGGTAAACCAGCTGTTTCAGAGAGACTGATCCAGGTTAAAACATCATTTTAAACTAAGTTTTGTCATCTATAAGCACTTTCATGTTTTCTCTCCTCCTTCCCTTTGTCAAAGAAACTGAACTGGACGAGATTGAAATCATCCAGCTGGAAATCAACCACTTTCCCAATGTAGGAATCTCTGCTCCAATGAGACCAACCTAGCCTTTGTTTGTAGCAAGTGCAGTTCATCTGCAATCATAGGAAATTTTTCCTAAAGGTGAAAACCCGAACTGGCATCCTAGGTTCCTAGTGCTGGCCTCTACAGTAATGTGGCAGCTGTATCGAGTCTATTTCTGACTCACAGCAACCCCACAGGACAGAGGGATTGTTCCCACATGGAATCCAAGACTGGACTCTTTACTGAAGCTGACTGCTCTATCTTGCTCCCATGGAGTCATTGGTGGGTTGAAACACTCATCGACTTTTTGGCTTAGCAGCCAAATGCTTTAGCCACTGTGCCACCAAGATTCCTTAGAGTAAGGTGACTGTTGTTAAGTGCCGTTGCGTTGATTCCGACCCTGTATATAGGGTTTTTCAAGGAGCAGCTGGTGAGTATGAGTTACTGACTTTGTGATCTGAAGTCCATTGCTGATCCTATAAGCGCCATGCCAGGAGTCTTAGAGTCAGCTGGTTGTTGTTAAGTGCTGTCAAGTCAGTTCCAACTCACAGCAACCCTGTATAGGGTTTCCAAGGAGCAGCTGGTGAGCTTGAACCGCCAACCTTGCAGTGTTCAAACCAACCTTGAAGTCCAGTGCATTAACCCACAGTGCCGTACCTGGAGTCCAGCCTATTTCTGCTTTTAAATTTTGACCATCTCTCCGTTATAACTCACCCCATTTTTGCTTTGTTTACATAGCTGGCCCCTTGCAACACAAAGTTTAATCCAATGATCTGTAGCTTGGGTTTGGGAGTGTGCTAAAATGTCAACTCTCAGACCCCACCCACAGACTTCCTGAATCAAATTGGAAACTGTATTTGGACAAGCTCTCCAGGTAATTCGTATGTGGATGAAGGTTTTGGAAACTCTGCTTGAGACCAAAACCAAAACCAAAACCAAACCTGCTGCCATCTGACTCTGACGCTCAGGGACCATACAGGACAGACTAGGACTGCGCCCTAGGGTTTCAGAGATTGTCAGAAAGGGTCAGGTGGTAGCGATTGTAGGCTTTGCAGGCATCAGAGTTCCATGCAACTACTCAACTCTGATGTTGTCAAAGCAGCAATATGTAATCAAACAGTGATATATTTTTTAAAAATAATAAATTTATGGAGAGTGAAATTTTAATTTCATGTAATTTTCACATCATAGAATAATTTTCTATTTTGATTTTTTTTCAACCATTTAAAAATATTAAAACTATTGTTAACTCTCAAGCCATAAAAAACAGGCTGTGGGCTAGATTTGGCCCGTGGGTCATAGTTCACTGGCCCCCTGCTCTAAAGCTGTCCTGGTACATCGCAGATTCCCCATGAGCCTGCTTCTGAACTTCACATGGTATATGCCAGTTGGCACACACATACCTGAGACAAATACAATGGAAGTTTTGTCAATAAAACAGAGAAGAGCAAGATCCTTATTTTCCTTGGTCCTAACAAAGAATTTTTTTTTTTAAATCTAAACCAATGCCTAGCACAAAACTTATTTTAATAAGCAGCATACAACACAGTTGGATCACATCCTATTTACAAACAATTAAAAAGGTTGATACCATTTTGCCAAGTGATCTTTGGCAAACAGGCCTATTCTTCTGCATGTTAATAGCTGGTAGTCACCACCACCACTATAATCCCATATAATCCCATGTATGTACATTTTATCAGTTTTATTAGGAAGTCCTATCTGGGAAGGCAAGCCGCAGGCCTGGAGCAGGAACATACTCACACACGACCCTTTTTTTCAAAAATTCTGACCCACATGACCTCTAATGTACATGCAGAATAATAAAAAAAAGGTACATGGCAAGGGATTCTAGAATTCTAATTCTTCTCCCTATGGAATTTTTCAAACACTGGTGAAGATGCACAGGAGGAGGGAGGGATCTGAAGGCTAAGGTGCACATAAACTAGCCCATTGCTAGAGTCCTGGGAAAAGGGCAGAGAGACGCAGACTCAGAAAAAGAGTTGAGAATTACTTTTAGAATCTCATGGCTTCCAGCCTGGGTTAGTCTCTGAGAGGCTATATTGAGAAACACTGAATGCAGACAAATTAGATGTCATTAAAGATATTTCCTAACCAGATCTGGAAATTTGTCCAGCCCTGGTGGCATGATGGTTAAGTACTCAGCTACTAACGTAAAGAAGGGAGGTTTCAATCCACCAGCATATCCAGGGGAGACAGACCTGGCGATCTGCTGCTGTAAAGAGTATTGTTGTTGTTAAGTGCCATCAAGTCGGTTCCGGCTCACAGTGGAAAACAGCTAGTGGGTTTGAACCACTGACCTTGTGGCTAGCAGGCTAGTGCTTAACCTACAGCGCCACACCTGTGAAGAAAAGTTTTCAGCTCAGGAAACCCTATGGGGCAGAGTTCTACACTGCCATGTAAAGTCACTGTGAGTCACAACTGCCTCAATGGAACACAGTTACAACACATATGTGGTTGTCATTGTCCTGATCTGGTTATATGTGCTCAAAGCCTGGAGGTCATCTCTGATCCATCACTCCTTCATCCAACACCAAAGCTTACTGACGTCCTCTTTTATAATCTCATGCATCCCTTCTTTCCATTCTTATTGCCTCTATCTTAGTTACCGCTGTACCCCAAACCATGTTGTTGTGTGTTGTCGAGTCGGTTCTGACTCATCACAACCCTCTATGGCGTTTCTGAGAATGGCTGGAGGGTTTGAACTGCTGACCTTGTTGTTAGCAGTCCAGTGATGTTCCTACAGCACCACATCAGTGGTGTCACATTGGTCCTGACAACCATGGTCTTTTACAGCACTGCCTGACTGAAGATACAGTAAGCGGTGCTCAACATCGCCACCTCAGTCCAAATGGGAGGTCTAATGATCTACTCAAATCATTAGCAATCCTGAGTATGGAAGAGCAAATGCTGAAACTGGCACAACAGAAGAAAACCGAACATATTAAAATGCAAAACGGACCTTAGAAGCGTCAGTCAAAAATCATTTGACTTTTGTTAATCAAGCTCTCTGACTTTTTCATACCTCTCTGGTTGCTACTTCCCATAAATAACGGTGTTCCTTAGAGCTCTGCCCCAGGCCTTCAACTTTTCTCTAGATTCAGTACCATGGCTTTGATTATGCTATCCATATGGTTGTGGTTATGTGTTGGGCTGCTAACCTCAAGGTTAGCAGTTCGAAACCACCAGCGGTTTTTCTGGAGAAAGAGGAGGCTTTCTGCTCCAGTAAAGATTTATAGCCTTGGAAACCCTGTACAGAGTTGCTATGAAATTGGAACCGACTCCATGGTACGTAACCACCAACCACAAGGCTGACTCTCAGATGTAAATTTCCAGTGTACAGCTATCTTCTGAGTTCCAGGCTTGCATACCTAACTTGAGAGTACCTCGGGCATCTTTGAACTCAGTCTTCCTGTCTTACCTCCCCACATGTAAGTTCTTCCTCCTGTATCAGTAAGTGACACCATTATCTACGCAAATGCCCAAGTCAGAATCAAATCCATCACAAATCCTACTAATTCTACCTTCTTCCAAATAAACAGTCAATTCCTCCTGCTACACTCCTCCGCCCCTAACCATTCCGTCTAAGCCAATGCTGTCTCATAACTACTTCCATTCACCTCCTAACTGGTTTTCCTGCCTTCATTTCTGCCCCTCTCCTAGTCACCAAGGAACTCTGGTAGCACAGTGGATTAGGAGCTGAAAAATCATAATAACCAAAAGGTCAGCAGTTCGAATCTACCCGCCGCTCCGTAGGAGAAAACTCATCTTTCTGCTTCCGTAAAGATTTACAGCCTTGAACATCCTACACAGGGTTGCTTTGAGTTGGAACATAAACTAACCACCATCTAGTCATCATCCACATACTCAAAAGTCTTGGTTTCTTCATGCAAATGTAACTGGTCATTTTGGAGTGACAGACAACACAGAATCAGCAGCTCAGACTCCTGAAGACATAAGAGATAGCCCCATGGGACTCACAAGAACATTTAAATAGGGAACTAATAAGATTTGGACATTAACATTAATCTGAGGAGGCTTCAAAAAGTTTGTGGAAAAATGGAATGAAAAGATAACGGGATTTTTCCACAGGCTTTTTCAAGTCCCCTCGGATAGGCTCACTGGGCATTAATAGTAACATAAAGTTGGTATTTATACTCAAAAGCTGGTGAAATCTGGAGGCACTTTGGCTAGAGATTGATGACATAATTTTCAAGATGAACGAGCTAACAGGGGCTATGAAGAATTGCTTACGTGTCTGAGAAGGTACTCCTAATTTTGGCAAGGCATGCCTGGGGATGAGACGGGTCAGCTGTGAGGAGGGAGGCACATTATTCTATGAGTTGAGAAGATTCCTATTTGGGGATGAATAGCTAAATCAATTATTAAAACCAGCTGTAGGCTCGTCACTTCTTTTCTTCTTGCCAGAACAGAACTAAAGATTGATTCATTCATTTATCAAGGGAAGAACACAAAGATGGATCAGCCACAGCCCCACCTTAAAGGAACTTGAAATCCAGTAACGTGGTACAGTCGGCTACAGTTTCACATAGGGTGGTCTTGTTGTTGTTGTTATTAAGTGCCCTTGAGTCGGTTCTGACTCACAGAGACCCTATATAGGGTTTCCAAGGAGCAGCTGGTGGGTTTGAACTGTCATCCTTGTAGTTAGCAATTCAGTGCTTATCCTACAGCGCCACACCAGGATGGTATTGGAAGACACCAACAGGTTCATCTAATGTAGTCACTTAACAACCCAGAAATATCTTCAACAGGCCAAGGGGAATAGCCGAATAACAATTTGAGGCCTCATGATTTCCAAAGCCCTCGACTTCAAGAATTCCCTTCTTTGTAGATTAACTATCTTACTTTTAGTGGCTCCTTTATGAGTTGATGATCCCTTCTCTCTAGAGAGAAATTTCCACCTATCTTGACCATGGCAGAAAATGTCCCACTGCTCTTTTAGACTGTTGAACTAAATGACAAAACAGAATACACATATACCATGAGCTAACACAATCTCAGACAAGAGTGAGCAGTTGGTGGTACTAAATCCTCACTAAATAATAGACATCCCTCTTTTATTCTTTTAGTCAACCAATTCTTTTTGCTATAACTCTGTATTTCTTCCTTTTCTTCATCTTGTTATAACTTTGTATAGTGCAGATGTTTTCCATTCTACATACACGTTGTGTGTGTTTCATGTCAGTGACTGCAATCCCCACACTGTAGCATCACTTATGCCAATTCCTCCCTGGTTCCTGGTTCCATTCCTCCTCCTCCTTTGCTGACACTCTGAACCCTGGCCTTGGATAAATGGACACCTGTTTTTTTTGTTTTGTTTTTTTTAACATTTTCAAACTTTTACTCTTGGAATTTAGCTAAGAGGAACATATTACTCAATTGATTTTCTTTCTTTCTTTTTAAACTTTTCTTTCATGACATCTTTCCTTTCTGACCTTTCTTCAATGTTCTCCCCTCTGTTTCCTGCAATCCCTCATCTGTGTTTTCAGCAATTCAGTCCCACTTACCCAGGATGCACCTGAGCACTGGATCACAGCAAGTCTGACATCAAAAGATCTTCCTTACCCGTACACTTCCCATCCACTGGGCCTCACTTCACCCCACATCCACATCACCTGTAGGGCATCCTTCCCTCTTCTTCAGATCTACTGACTCCAAGTCTGTCTGCTGCGCCATGGTTTCTGGAGGACACTGACTCTTAGGAAATTCTCTCTTACAGCTCACAACTATAAGGTGCATTATGTATGTTCTGAGCAGCCCTAACTGATGTTTCGATCCCAGGTCTAGTGATTGGACCTCAATGAATTACAGTCACAATAATAATAAACCCAAACCAATTCTACTGTCATTTAGTCAATTCCAAGTCATGGTGATCCCGTGTGCTACAGAGTAGAACTGCTCCACAGGGTTTCCTTGATGTTGTATTTATGGAAGCAGATTGCCTGACCTTTCTTCCATGGTGCCTCAGGGTAGGTTCAAACCAGCAACTTTTAAACTAGAAGTCAAGGGCAAAATCATTTGCACCATCCAGAATCCCATAACAGTAGTAAAAATAATACACCTCAGAATTGTGTAGCATTTTCCATAGAAGTACTACAGTGTTGGCTTTTACCTTGACCTTGGTGAAGTCAACTAAATCCTAAATCCCAGGATATTTTTAAAAATTTAAAGGTGTAGTCTCCAGACTAGTATCTTAAAGACATCATCTTTACTACAGGAAAACAAAACACACACACATGTGTTCGTGGTACCATTGAGTTGGTTCCAACTCACAGCGATCCTGTATACAACAGAAAGAAATGCTGCTCAGTCCTATATCGTGTTCACAATTGTTACTATGTTTGAACCCAGAGCATGCATATATATACATGTAGATAGTTTTATATACATATTGTTATTGTTTTAT
>NW_006408572.1:11404836-11409653 GCF_000296735.1 Chrysochloris asiatica
GCGGGAGAAAGATGAGGCTTTCTACTCCCGTAAAGATTTACACCCTCGGAAACCCTGTACAGGGTCGCTATGGGTTGGACCCGACTCGATGGCACTTAACAACAACAACAACATATATATGATTTGAGTCCTGGTGTGGTGCTGTAGGATAAGTACTGGTCTGCTAACCATAATGTTGGCAGTTCAAACCCACCAATCATTTTTTGGAAACAGGCTATCTATAAGCCAAAACCCACTTGTCAGTACTTAATAACAATAACATTTATTATGTTAACAAAATTAGTATTTGTTAATCACATTTGGTAAGGCGGAGGGTCAGAGATAAAGAGGAAGACCCCCAGTGAGATGGATTGGCAAAGTGGCAGCAATTGTGAGGTTGGCCCAGGACCAGGCAGTGTTTCTGTTGTGCATAAGGTCGCTATGAGTCGGTACTGACTTGATGGCACCTAACAACAACAATACTAATTATATATATGTTGCTGTTGTTAAGTGCCAACATAATGTTATATGGGAGTGTAACTGGCTCCATACGATAAGCTTTCTGCTCCCACAAAGATCTGAAGCCTCAGAAACCCTACACACAGTCACTATGAGTAGGAACTGACTTAACAGCCCTTAACAACTGTTGTTTGCTGTTGTTAAGTGTCAATGAGATGGTTTGGTTTCAAATCAGATAGGGTTTCTGAGGAGCGACTGATGGGTTTGAACTGCCAGCTTTGTGATTAGCAGTGCAGTACTGATACTACTTGCTATAGGTCAAAGTGGACTTGAAGGCACTTAACAACAACCGATACTACAGTGCCACAACTACAACAACATAATGTTATAGACATAATTAATGTTCATACATAATGTTTATAATGTTATATACATATATATGTATACACATATATGTGTTTAATTAGTGTCTGTAGTGCAACTTTGCTGACCTTCCAAGACAGTTTCGTTAGGATCCTGGCTGTGAATATTCGCATGGATTTTTCAATAGCTGCTTCAGTAAAGGGAAGCAGATTTTTTGTCTTTACTACCCAAAAGAATTGAAACAGACTCTTTCTTTCAAATGTTGGCAGAGATCGGTGGCAGAGGGGTCCAGCTCATTTGTAGAAGCAAACATGTTGCTGTCTAACGCAGATTGATCACCAGCTGGGAAGCAAGTCATTCCGCTGTAGGCTCACAATAACATTGGCTCTTTGCTGCACTGCTGGCCCTCAGTGACAGATTGATGTGCAGCTCTTTGAGAGGAGAAGCTGGCTGAAGAGGAGAACTCGGGGAGGCTAAGCAGGTTGCAAGTGCATTATTCATGCACTCGCTGCCTAGAAAAATAAAGTTTCTCACCTTTCTGACCTGAGTTTGGAGAACCATTAGGGATTGTGTTTGCTTTGTGACTTAGAAGGCTTCTTACAGCTTTCCAGAACAACATAAAAAATGAATACTTATTGGCACTTTCCAATGAAATGCCAAAACCCACAAAGAAAATGACCGGGGAACTTATTCTTTTTTCTTTTCCCACTGTGAGTGAGAAAGAAGAGACATGATATTTCATGTCACTGCTAAAGAGTTTGTTTTGTAAAAACAAAAGAAGAGATAGAGCTTGCTACACTACTCACAGCCAAACAGTCCAGGGTCTCAGAAAGAGCATTGCTTGGGTTCTTTTAGAATTGGAAGAGGAATGAGGACTCACAAAATGTAGGGTTTTATTAATACCCTACAAGTCGGCAGCGCACATCTCCTTGTTTAAGAAAACTGGTACCCAAAATACCAGTTTCAAAAATGGTGATATGCTTTATTTTTTATGTTTTGAGTTATTAAATTTTATGAAATTTTCCACTTTTTTAAGCCATAAAAAAACAAACAAACAAAAAACTTACTTGCCTCCATGAACAACTGGCCTCCTTTGTTATGAGACCAAAAGAACTGGATTGTGGCTAGCTACCATTACTGAATGTCTGGATCAATGATTCTACAGACAAATTCTGATTAAAAGGGGGCGGGGGAGAAGAACAGATTTTCACATGCTCACAGTATCAAGAATTCTTGTAGCCATGAAGGCTAGACGAACCCCAAAAACTATTGGCCTGAGATAATCTTTAAACCTTAAACCAAAAAAAAATTCTCTGAAGTCTTCTGAAAGTCAAGCAATAAATTATATGGGGTCAAACTGAAGCAGAAACTCAAAAGATCAGATGGATTCTTGAGGTGCGGTGAGTTTATGTTCATGGAGGAGAAATAATTCTGAAAGTTGAAAATGGTTGTACAATTCTGGGCATGTAATCAAAGTGTCTAAATTACACATGTACAAACTGTCTAACTGGGGTGTTTTGCTGTTTAGATTCTGAGCAACAACAAAGTCAACACAATTTTTAAAAACAAAGCAAAACAATATTTACTTTACCTCATAAAGAATGTCTGCCTAGAGCATTGTGCTCTTTTCAGATCTACATGGGATCAAACTGACAACAGCAAACTTGGGGAGCAGTAAATTTAGCGGGGAGGATGGCTGTACAACTCAAAGTCCATAATCAATGGCACTGAGTTGCCTATGTAAAAATTGTTGAATTGGTGTTATTCTCAACAATAACAATAAAATAGTTTATTTTAAAAAACGCACATTGCCTGTTCTTTAAGCCAAGACGATACTTTAACAAAAAGTGGGGATGGTTGATGTTACATTCCAGGAGCGGAGGACTCTGGGACCATCAAGGGAGAAGAGCAGTAGTGGAGTGTGATACCCTATCCAGAGAAGCAGCAACACCAGAGATAGAGGCAGAAATAATGATGTAGAGAGACAGAGCAGATGAGGACTCTAGACTCTAGACTCATGGACAGAGAGGGGCTGTGTGCTGGTGGCCTGGGGGCAGGCTTGCAGGATGTGCCCTTTGGTTGTTTGAATGATTATATATTCCTGAGTGTTTTGGTGTACATCCAAAAAAACAAAAACAAAAACAAAACCTGCAGAAACAGAAGTAAATACTGTTGAATGATGATGCATGGAGAGGATTGTAATCATTCCAATAAAATGCAGTATTATAGGATGAATATAGAACTGATGTTCTTCTATGTAAACTATTGCTCAATTCACAATAAACACTTAAAAAAATAAATACCAATGATACTTTAAGTACATTAGTATTTCAGCAGTTGTTTTCTTGCTTCTTTTCCATTATCTTCCCAAAACTCCAAATACTTCAACCAAAGACGTCTGACACAAGAAAACAGAATTATTGCAGAGGGATCCAGGATGACCTTGTTTATTACCACAGTGCTACCAAAGCCTGAAAGACTGCCTGATACACTAAAACATTTGTTATTTGTTGGAATTCAAATTAGCACGACCATTATTTATTTTTCTAACCTAGGTTAGAAATTGAAGTCCACCTCAAGGAGCTGCAGAAAAAAGGCCTGGTGATCTACTTCTGAAAACCAGCCCTTGAAACCCGTAAGTGTCCCAGTTCTACTATGGCACACATGGAGTTGCTATGAGCAGGAGTCGACCTGACTGCCCCAGGTCAAGTCAGCAGGTGTACTGACAACATTTCATGAGCAATTTTCCTGACCTTTCAGGGCAATTTCCACAAGAAACTGCAAATATTCGCATGGATTTTCCAATAGCAAAACGTTCTAATGAAGAGGCACAATCATGCTTGCACTATTTCTGTTCTTACCACTTGGCCTCATAGTCAAAACGATTAACTTAAATGTAAAGTTGTATATAAAGAAAAAAATGCAGCCCAGGGGATTCATTTCTCCAAGGCTAGCGAGGGGGCGGAAGCAAACTACTGTTTTCCTTTGCCTCTGAGCGTGGTATGGGTTACTATCCACAAAGATAGAAAGGGATAAATATGTAGTAGTTAATGACGGGGAGAAGCAACAGTTTTTTGGCAGGAGTACAAAGTGAGAGAATTTAGCAGTTTCCAGAGAGATTCATATGCTTTTCAGTGAACAGGTTTGCGATCGCATTTCCTAATGAAATGCCAAAATCCACACCGAGAGTGACTGAGGAGAAGCTTTTCTGACTCCATTTTCCCACTGTGAGTGAGACAGAAGATACGTGATGTTTCATGTCACCGCCCAAACGGCTTGTTTTGTAACAATATATGAAGAAAGACAGCTTGTTACACCACCTGTACGCTACTATTTGTTAGTCTTTTAATAGGTGATTAATCTTGATTTGATAGGATTTAAGATTTTTATTTTTTGGCACATGTGTTCAAGCTATTATGTTATAAATCTCCGACATTTCAGCAAATGTCATCCTGATTGTTCCCTACTACATTGAACACTACCAATGAAATATTCAAGGTCGGGAACTTGGATTCTTTACCCACTGTATTCAGGAAAACCAATTTATTGTTCTGTCTCCGTAAAGAGGGGTGATTTCTTTGGGGCCTATTTCATATTGGCAGTCAATCTAGAAAACATATAATTACTTTTAGGCAATGGAGGTTTGGTAAGTACATTAATCTGTCTTTGTAAATTTAAACACATACCCTAGAGCTAGGACTAGGACAAAATTCTGAGTCAACATTTTATATTACTTTGTAAGAATGAAGTGTCTGCTTAATATGTTTGGGCCCTTTTGACGTAAAATCAAGAACATGCCTTTGCACTTAAAAAAAAAAAGAAATCGTCCTAAGGCTTTGAGGTATTTTTAAGGCAACCTTCATACTGAATGGTTCTGGTTTGGAACACTGATTTTATTATCAATGTATTGGAATTTAAAGAATCAATTACGTTTGGCATTAAGCCAGATTACAATGATTTAAATGGAACTAAATTTAAGTCCTTTTTAACATATGAAAAATAATTCTTCTTAAAAT
>NW_006408572.1:11410713-11413395 GCF_000296735.1 Chrysochloris asiatica
ACTCGATGGCACTTAACAACAACAACATACCTAGCAAGATTGGCCGCAACAGAAAAGGTACTTACCGGACAATAATGCTTTAATGATAAGCATTCCTTTGAATTTACCAGGGAGCTTCAAAGAGTTCATGGGAAAATGGAATTTAAAAGCTCATGGAATTGTTTCCATGAACTTTTTGAAGCCCCCTCGTACTTCTGATAGTTTACCAGTGTTCGCAGGAACGTTTTAAACCATCTGAATTATGGTATTGACAAAGTATATGGAAACAACCATGAACTGCCAGTAGAACAAACAAGTCTGTGTTAGAAGAAGCACAGCCAGAATGCTCTTTCGAAATGAGGATGGCGAGACTTTGTCTCTCGTACTTTGGACATGTTGTCAGGAGGGACTGGTCCCTGGAGAGTTACATCATGCTTGGTAACACAAAGGATCAGCGAAAAAGAGGACGATGCCAATGAGACTGAGACGGACTGACATAGTGGCGGCAACAATGGACTCAAACGTAACAATTTTGAGACTGGCACAGGACTGGGCAGTATTCCATCCTCTTATGCACACAGTCACTGTGAGTTGGAGCTGATTCCATGGCACCTAACAACCATCACTACCTAAATTGATCATTCTTAAAAATCTGATTAATTTTGTAGTTCTGTCAAAGACCAGCAGGATGATTTGATAAGAGGAGACTCCTGAATCAAGTTCAAATCCGCATTTGTTTTCTGCCCATGCGGAAACACCGCTTGTGAAGTGGCTTCATTTCCTGGTTGTATTCTTGGCATGGCACTGTAGTTAAGATAAAGCGCTGGACTGCAGGGTCAGTTTGAACATAGAGGTCGGTGGTTCAAACTCACCAGCCGCTCCTCAGAAACTCTACACAGGGTCGCTATGAAATGGACAACAGCACTTAACAAAAACATTCTCAGTATCTGTTAACTGGCTCTGCTCTTAAAGGCCAATGGAGAAACTCCAACTAATATCTTGCAGCAAGGTCTCTGAGGAGCCTTCCTCCCCAGGAGCTGTTAGTTTCTCCCCCCACTCACCTACAATTTACTGTGCAGACACTGCTCACTGATCAGCCCAGAACTACAAAACCGAGAGACACAGCCTTGTT
This sequence comes from Chrysochloris asiatica, assembly GCF_000296735.1. Taxonomy (NCBI): domain Eukaryota; kingdom Metazoa; phylum Chordata; class Mammalia; order Afrosoricida; family Chrysochloridae; genus Chrysochloris; species Chrysochloris asiatica. Next base: position 11,411,825 of record NW_006408572.1, read on the forward strand.
TACTTCACGTCCCCCTCTCTATTTTAAAGCAACGCTGTCTACATGAACTTTATCCCTCAAGACTTCTGGCATATGTTATATTTTCCAACTCTCTCCTTTGTTTATATTGTTCCTCCCTTGCAGCATTTATCACCAGAATTATTCCCTTTTCCTAGACTTGATCCACAGCATAATCCCATTAACTCCTTCAAGCTTGATTCAAACAGTCAGAACTTGGTTTCACTTACACCTCCTAGAGGGGACAATGCTGGTCAGATAAGTTGAGGTCATTTCATTACATTTCCTCAAGAAACAAGAGCTTCACATTTTGACCTTTTTGTTTAATAATTGATGTGGCACTGCAGGATAATGCGCTGGACCCCAAGGTCAGCTTGAACTGCAAGGTCGGCGGTTCAAACTCACCAGCCACTCCTTGGATACCCTATACAGGGTCACTATGGGTGGTACCGACTCGACAGCACTTAATAACAACAACATACTTTGTATAGCAATATTTTTTTACGTACCTTAGTCAATGTCCAAGCTATTTTAATAGGTTTATACATAAACCCATCTCCAAATTTCCCTTTCAATAAAAAATGAGTATTTCTAGAAGAACAGAAAAATAGCCACAGTATTTTGTTCCCTAAAATGATCACTGATTTTTTACTACTTCATAAGAAATAAATGTGGGATTTAAATATATTATATACAGGGTCGCTATGGGTTGGAACTGAATTGATGGTACTTCACAGAAACAAGAACAATGTGTGTATATAGATGTACAAAGAAGGGGGCTTCAAAAAAGTTCATGGGAAAATAGAATAAAAAGATAATGGAATTTGCTAATGAACTTTTTATAGGCCCCCTCATATACACATATACACACAAACACAAATCCACATACACACAAATATCTACAAACATACTTGGGAGTCCTTGGAGTTTTGGTGTGACAATGTAGGATAAGCACTCAGCCCCAAGCTTGGTTTTAATCACAAGGTCGGCATTTCAAACTCACCAGCTGCTCCTCGGAAACCCTATACAGGGTTGGTATGGGTTGGCACCAATTCGATGGCACTTAACAACAGCAACAGCAACAACAACAACAAACATATTTACTGTCTGGCTTCTTTGAAAAATGAACAGAAGTTTTACTGCTTAGAAAATCTGAGTCTGATAATTTGCTTCTTTTAATTTGGTTTAATTAAAGTTGTTACCTGATTTATGCCTTTCTCCTAACCCTACTAAGTTACCTTGGTGGATTTACAGTTAAAATGTAGAAGCACTTACGGTAGTTTATCTAATATAAGGTTCACAAAGTTTTCTACTGGGGCCAAACAACAATGCATAGCTGTAAGATCTGTTCCGATGGCAATTTCATCATCATTGTGACCAAACTGGCAGGTGGCTTGAATTCTAGTTCCTCAGTAAAAACTAGTAAATAATTTTGTTCCTTCTTTGATGTTTTATTTTGAACAAGTATTTTATTGTCACTCCAGACACTCTCAGAGTATCTAAAAGCTTCTAAGTGAAGTTTCTGTTTTGCTTAGAGTTACCAGGAGTCCTGGTGTGGTGCTGCAGGTTAATGC
>NW_006408572.1:11413565-11419945 GCF_000296735.1 Chrysochloris asiatica
GGGGGCGGGTTTCTATTTCCCTTCTAACAAACACAAGAAAGGCTGTGAAGAGCAAAACTGATGCAGAAAAAGATGAGTTAAGAGTAGAAAAATTCTCTTCAATCTTTAATGGGATTTAGCTACCAAATACAGAAAAACGATCTTTACTTAAGTATAAGTAAAATAGAAGTGTGTTCCTATATTTAAACACTGTCCTTAGGCATTCAATTAAAATGCTTCCTGGGAAAGGGAATTCGTCCTGGTGAACACACTGTAGCTCTGATGCGGTTAAGTGTTTTGGTGCTAAGTGCCACTAAGTTGGTTCCAACTCATAAAGACCCTGTATAGGGTTTCCAAGGAGTGGCTGGTGAGTTTGAACCACTGACCTTGCAGTTCAAACTGACTTTGTGGTCCAGTGAGCTTGGGTAGATGGTAATACATGCACAACTTTGGAAACTGATGCTGAGTATGACGCAGTGCCAAGAAATGGACACATGGGGCAAGTGGCCCTTCCAGGCTGGTTGTGACTTTGGGGCCTCTGAGAGCAGCTGAACAACTAGGGATATGTGCATATAGGTGAGCACCTCGGGAAGGTCGGCACAAACAAGGTCCAGATACACGATGAGTGTTCTATACACCTGCAGCTGTCGAATGACTCCAAGACTTGAAAATCTACCTGGGGCTCTCAGATATTCAAGTGTCCCAGTAGGATAGTCATTGGAACCTCAACGTTTTACACTCAGTGGCCCAACTTGGTTTCAAACTTGTATGGAAATCCAAAAAGCAGATTCCCTAGGCCTTGAAGCCCACACTGATCCTGCTTCACAGTATATATAGATTCATCCAACCCAAGTTCAAAGTCTAGGAAAACCACTTAGCACACGGCACCAGTGCATGCTGGGTAAATGTCTGTTGAACTACTAAATAAATATGCCACGAGTCTCTTATTCTCTTGAGAAAATATAAGACCCTCTGAATCCTTCTGTCACCCTGGGTGATAGGGAAGTGTGGGTTAGAACTACTGAAGAGGTAAGGGCAAGCTATGGGATGCTGCTATGTCTAACATGGTTTTCAGTGACAAAAACTGTAAAGTCATAGATGTGTATGAGGAAGGTGAATAAAAATATTTCATAAAATTAAAGTGAAGAAGCTGTACCTCTATATAAGTTCCTTTACATCTAGTTAAAAAACAAACAGTTGTAATTGATCCAACCTTAACTCATGGTGACTCATGGATGTCAGAGCAGAACTGTGCCCCACAGGAGTTTTAATGGCTGAATTTTCAGAAGTTGATAGCCAGGCCTTTCTTCCAAGGTGCTGCCTTTGACTGGACACAAGCCTCCAACCTTTCATTTAGCAGCCCAAAGTGGGTACCAGGAAAACCACCCACAGGCTCCAAAGTCATTTTACATATGTAGATAAAATCAAATAGTAAATTGAATATCCTAAGTAGATATTTGCTGATGTCAACTACAGACCTAAAAATAAACATAATTCAAGTTGGACAAGACACTTTGGGGGGAGAGTCTTCTATTTGGAAAATGAAGGAACAATCAGGCACATGTTCAAATATATGCCAGCAGATAAATCTTATACCAGCAGATAAATCATAGTGAAGGTTTATGGGGATAGGGGCAAGGCACAGCACGAAACATTTTGGCGAATTGAAGTTAAAAAAAAAAAAGCAGAAATGAAAAGATTACAACAAAATAAGTAATTAAAACTTCAGTTAAAAAACAAAGTTTTGAGTGTAATTATCAGGAAGGGAAGGGAAGGAAAAGAGGAACTGAAAATACATACAAGAATACAGATCCTCTGTTGTTAAGTGCTGTTGAGTCGGTTCCAACTCATAGTGACCCTGTATAGGGTTTCTGAGGAGTGGTTGGTGGGTTTGAACTGCCAACCTTGGGATTAGCAGTCCAGTGCTTGTTCTATAGCACCACACCAGGACTCCACAGACCTTCAAGCAACATATCAACTCTGTTTTGCAGACAGTACATTTTTATTCGTAAAGTGGACTCACTATACACACATAATCTTCAATCTAATACTCCCAAAATTATTTACAAAACTCTTTAACTATGTAAGAGAAAGTCTGCAACCAGAAAGTCTAAATAGGGTTCTGATCAATCCCTACATGAAAGACTACAGTAACAGCTCCTCTGTGCTAGACAGCTTGTCACTCATCTGGGCCTCGGGTGTGCAATGGGTTGATTTTACTGGCATCCCCTTCTCACTACGCTAGCTATACAACTGCAGTCAAACAGGCTTCAGATCCAGGGAGGAACCATCAGATCAAAGACATTAAATATGTAACCATTAGGGGGAGGTCCCTGACTGGCACAAATGGTTTGTGCTCAACTATTCATTTAACAAAGCAGCTCTGGTAGCGTAGTGGTTACAAATTGGGCTGCGAACCTTAAGGTCAATAGTTCAAAACTACCAGCCGTTCCACAGGAGAAAGATGAGGCTTTCTGCTCCCGTAAAGATTTACAGCCTCGGAAACCCTGTACAGGGTCGCTATGAGTCAGAACCGACCACATGGCACGCCACCACCACTAACCTAAAAAGGAGTGGTGGTGCTGTCTGATAAGCATTGGATTGCTAACTGCAAGTTTGGAGGTTCAAATTCACCAGTCGCTCCATGTGAAAAAGATGAAGCTTTCTGCTCCTGTTAAGATTTACAGCCTCGGAAACTCTTTAGAGGGTCACTATGAGCGGTAATCAACACGATGGCAGGGAATGACCTAGAAAGGAATCCTGGTGATACAGTGGGTTAAGTGTTGGGCTGCTAACTGCAAGGCTGGCTGTTCAAACCTACCAGCTGCCCCATGGAAAAAAGATGTAAAGATTTGCAGTCTTAAAAACCCTAAGAAGCTGTTCCACTCTGTCCTATAGGGTTCCTGTGAGTCAGAATTGACTCGGCAACAGTGCATATGTTTTTTTTGGGGGATGGGGTGGGGGGGTGGTTATTAACCTAAAAGCTGGTGGTTCAAAGCCATCCAGCAGAACCACAGAAAAAAGATCTGGAGATCTAGCCCTGCAGTCCTACACATGGAGTCACCAAGAGATGAAATTGACTCAACAGACAAGTTTGGTTGGATTTGGGAAACCATTAAAGAAGGCCCCTACTAGACAGGCCAGGGGCTGGATACCATGGGAAGAGAATCCCCATGCTCCCAGGAACCCATATTGATCTCTGTCTACTTTCAAGAGACAATATGCTGGTGATGCGTTGTGGAGGAGGGGATAAGGCCAAGCACACGTGCATTTGGGAGATGAAGGATGAGACAAGTACAGAGGATGGCTGTGGGTCTCAGGATGGTCTTTGAAGCAGAAATTACAGAAACTAATTTGAAACCCAGAAGTGGTAGAGAAAAGGCTTAGAAACCAACACGAAATAGCAGTTGATCTTTGGCCTCTTTGATCTGAGTCTGGGCTGAGACTCCAGCTGAGTTCCCTGGGGCCAGCGAACAGCTATCAGATGATAACTGCTCTCAGAGTTGTCAGCAGCATTTGGTTAAAACCAGCGACAGGGCTGTTCCTCTTCTATGGAAGTGGGAGGAAAAAAGAGCCTACATTTCCCTTCGTTTTTACCTCGGCTTGAGCTATCCTAAATTAGGAAATCATCTGGATTTGTAAAAATAATCACTTCTTGGCATGTTCACAGAGTCTGCTGGAATGTTATTTTGGAAAGGAGAATTTGGATGCCTGTAGGTCACAATAGGAAATGAATCTGGCAATTTCAAAGTACACCTGCTGCACTTCCAGGCCATCTCAGTATTCAAATAATTTATTCATCCTTCCAAACATCTTTTGTGTCTTTTATTAAAAAAAAAAAAAAAAAAATTAAGTTCATACTGCCTACATTCTTTCAATACAGCACTTGTAGTCCCCAGGTTACAACTTCCAATTAAAAAAAAAAAAAAAAGTTCTAAGTTATTATATTTAGTCTGACTCAGACAACAGCCCTGTTTCTTTAGATGTGGATTCTAGTTTTTTACCTCCAAAATGTTTTCACAATTCAACAAATACTCATTTAGATTTTATCACATACATGCTGTCGTTGTTAAGTGCCATCAAGTCAGTTCCAACTCATAGCGACCCTGTACAGGGTTTCCGAGGCTGTAAATCTTTATGGGAGCAGAAAGCCTCATCTTTCTCCCGTGGGTTTTTGCTACTTGCAGCCTGTGCTGTCTTACTTGATACATTTGATACATGCAGGCTTATTATTAACATAGTGTTACATCTCCCTCTGCCACTGGGCTCACCCAGCGAACTGAAGACAACCTCTCCGCTACAAATTCTATAACTTTCATTACATCTGCAATGACTCTGCTGCCACATAAAGTAACATATTCACACATTCCAGGGGTTTAGGGCATGGCCATCTTTGTTATTGTCATTGTCAGTTGCTGTGGAGTCCCCTCCAATCCACGGAGATTCCATGTACATCAAGGGCGTGAGTCATTTTATGATCCTGGATGTGCCTGAGGTTTCAGTGTTGAAGTCACTTGTATTTTGAGTACCTTCCAAACTAGGGAGCTCATCTTTTAGCGCTCTATCAGACAGTAGTCTGTTGTGATCCATAGTGTCTTTAACTGGTTAACTTTCAGAAGCAGATCGCCGGGTCTTTCCTTCGAGTCTTTCTTAATCTGAGAGCGCTGCTGAAACCTATCCACCATGGTGACTCTGCTGACACTTGAAATACCGGTGGCCTAGCTTCCAGCATCATCACCACACACGTCACCACCATACAAGACACTGACAGGCAGGTGGTGGGTTCCTCTGAGGGGCCACTAACCATCTGATCACAATCTTTGCCCTTACAGCCTCAGTGAGGAGTTGCCCCCAGGTTGATTGTTCTCATGGTCATGAGACAGTCATTTATAGTAGTTTCAGGTGTCACATCTAGAGATGTCTTCTAATGAAACCTGGGAGAACCATCTCTTTTTTGTGACTCTTCAAAGAAATGAAACCTTTCCCAGAAGTCCTACAACAGATTTCCCTTCATGTTTATGTAATTGGCTAAGACAGGCCAACTGCCCAATATAATTTAATTTGGGGCAAGATAAGTAGGCTCTTCATGGTTACCATAGACTAATAATTTGGGATGGATATCTAAGAGTCACTGTAAATAGGAATTTTTTTTTCCCTAAGAACACTGAGACTCAGGTTGAATTTTACTATTCATAGTATTTTACTATTGTAGTATTCTAATTATAGATATTGAAATATTAAAGGTATTGTGAACTTCTAGAAGAACAAACAAATCTGTGTTGGAAAAAATATAGCCAGAATGCTCCTTAGAAGTCAGGGTAGCCAAACTTCGTCTCTCATACTTTGGCTATATTGCCAGAAGTGACCAGTCCCTGGAGAAGGACATCATGCTTGTTAAAGTAGAGGGTCAGTGAAAAACAGGAAGACCCCAAAGTGATGGACTGACCCAGTAGTAGCAGCAATGGGCTCAAATGTAACAACTGTGCATATGGCGCAGGACGAGGCATGTGTTTTCTTCTATAGTGCTTAGGGTCACTATGAGTCAGAACCAACTTGATAGCACCTGACAACTATTATATATACCTCTGTGTATTACTACCATATGTGTTTTGTTGGTGTTGTTAAATGCCATCGAGTTGGTTCTGACTCATAGCGACTCTGAGGAGTGGCTGGTTAACCTGAACCACTGCCTTGCGGTTCAGCTCAACCTTGTTGCCAAACCAGGACTCCATATGTGTGGCTATAAATATACTGATAGCTATGAAGGACAGAAAAGTTGAATTGTAATCTACATTTTTGCATCTAAAGAAAATTCTTCAGTACTATAGCTTGTTGTTGTTAAGTGCAGTCCAGTTGGTTCCGACTCTTAGCGACCCTGTATAGGCTTTCCGAGGAGCAAATGGTGAGTTTGAACTGCCAACCTTGTGGTTTAAATGGATTTTGTGGTCCAGTGCTTTATCCCACAGCGCCACACCAGGACTCCTATGGCAGTGGTGTCAAAGATAATCATGACTACCAAACAAGTATCTGCACACCAGTGTTCTCTGCTGCATTATTCACAATGGACAAAGATGGAAACAAGTGTCCCTCCATCTGGACACAGAAAATGTGGTCCATACATTCAATAGAGTATTGTTGTTACTTGTAGTCAAGCTAATACTCAGCTGTAAAAATGGATGAAGTCCAAATACATGGTACAGTATGGATGAGTTGGAAGTATGGAAATAAATCAGCCACAAAAGGACAACTATTGTATGATCCCACTTACATGAAATATCTAGATTAAGTAAGTGCATAGAGACACAAGGTTATTTTATTTAGTGGTTGCCAAGGAGCTCTGGTAGCGTAATGGTTACGAGTCGGGCTGCGAACCTTAAGGTCAGCGGTTTGAAACTACTAGC
>NW_006408572.1:11420065-11422899 GCF_000296735.1 Chrysochloris asiatica
AACCGACTCGAAGGCACTTAACAACAACAACAACAAGGGCTGAGGAGAGAGGGAAATGGGAGTTACTACTTACGGCATACTGAATTGTTAAGGATGATGATAAACCTCTGGAAATAGTAGTGATGGTTATACAACATGGTAAATGTCACTGTAGGACACATTCGTTGTTGTTGTTAAGTGCCATCGAGTCAGTTCTGACTCATAGCAACCCTGTAAATGGGTTTCAAGGAGTGGCTGTGAGCTTGAATTGCCAATCTTGAGGCTCAAACTGTATAACACACATAAAAGGCTAATATTTTCTACACACACAAAAGTGTAAATTCAAAAGTATTGCTACAAAATTGTAGAAACCTTTATTAGACAAAAATATCACAAATGTGAAGCTACTGTTTCTCAACATTGTCCACATCTAGGTCTATAGACTTTCAAAGGCAGTATTTCCATCTCTCCAACACTTCCTGGTGTGGTACGTGGGCTAATGCCCCAGACTACAAAGCCATTTGAACTAGAAGGTCGGCGGTTCAAACTCACCAGCTGCTCCTCAGAAACCCTATACAGGGTCGCTATGGGTTGGAATCGACTCAATGGCACTTCACAACAACCCTTCCCCAAAGAATTCTGCACTCTTAATTTACACCACATCCAAATGGCAGTTTTGCCAGCCATTTAAATGTGGTGTAAATTGAAGATTTAAGGGACTTAAATCATGTTCCTTTTAAATGTTCTTTGAGTTTTTAGAAACGAAAAAAAACCTGAAGGGACAACATCAAGGCTGCAGGGTAGATAGGGTAAGGTTTCCCAAAGGAATTCTCACAGGACAGCCTCTGCTACCTTCGAACAATGAGCAGGTGCACTGTCATAAAGAGGAGAAAAATCCCTCAGTGCAAATTTCCTGGCCTTTTTCTCACCAGTACAGATTTCAATTTTATTAAAACTTGTTCAGAATAAGCCCCAGTGAATGCCTGTGTCCTTCAAGAAAATCTGTCAAGATTACCCCCTTTGGAATGCCAAATAACAGTTACCATAACCCTCTGAGCGGACCTCTCTACCTTGAATTGAACTGGTCCAAGAGATCCCCTTAGAACCTGTTTTGATTGGACCTTTTTTTTTTGAAGGCATCCTAATGAGACTAAGATAAGCGTATTCCTGAGAAAACTTGTCTGCAATCATCCATTGATCAGAGAGACAGATTTAAACATACTTTTCTGGGAGACTAAAACCGTGTATTTAAGAACTAGAACCCTAGTAGCAATATTTGTTGACTTACCTTAGGGGGTGTGTATACATACATATATAAGTATGTATTTATATGTGTGTGTAGACATATTTTTTATCCACAATTAAATAATTGTAACTCTGAAAGGACTGTAAGAAAACCTCCCAACTTCAAGTTTGTTGTCATGTTCTTGTTTCTCAAAGGTTGCAGAAAGCAACATTGCCAGTGAAACATGGGAATGTTTGGAGTCCTGGTTTGATGCTGTAGGATAAGCACTAGAATGCTAACAGCAAGGTCAGTGGTTCAAACCCACCAGCTGCTCCTTGGAAACTCATATATAGAACAGACTCGAAGGCATTTAACAATAATTTAGAGGTTGTTTAGATGACTGCTCTCCCAGATGAAGACAATAACACAGGATGAAGTCCCACCAGGCACCAGAAATCACATGGAGAGAATTTAATAATAAAGACTTATTAATAAGATGTGAAGTTGTTGCTAGGTATCTGAGAGGGATTTAAAAAAAAACAACAACACACACACACACAAAAAACCCCAACACAGAACTCTATGGCATCTTGGTGTGGCACTGCGGGATAATGCACTGGACTATAGGGTTGGTTTGAATCACAAGAATGGTGGTTCAAATTCACCAGTTGCTCCTCAGAAACCCTATAAAGGGTCACTGCAAGTCAGAACTGACTCCGTGGCACTTAACAACAACCAACAATGGGATAATGGATGCATGAAAGGAAACAAGAAGAAAGAGTTTAGAATTATTAAAATTGAAGGGCCTGGAGGAGAGACCCTATGGAAATGAAACTCAAATGTTTGAGAAGGAGGCGCTACTTGGCTGATGCCAGTGTTTCAGAGAGCTGTTTCTGCAAGCATTGGGAAAGCTGAACAGTTAAGACCGCGGCTGCTTCAGGAATGAGCTGCTGCTGCCAGAGAAAGTCTCACTGCCTGTGTGCCGCTCACAGGAAGTGCAAGGAGACAGGAAGCCCATGGGAAGCAAATGGGAAGGTGCCTGTCCCTTCTTCCTCCGCCAACCTTGTAGCATCCTTCTAGCACTCCCTACTGGAAGAGTTGAGCTGGGAGCCAGCTGGCGAGACAGAAATGTGGCTTTAGCATCGACATCGTCCAGGCTTCGGCATTGACAGCAGATATGGAAAACTCACTATCCCATGATGCCAGAGGCAATGCATATTTGTCTCTTCATTTTATAGTTAAGGATTTTGTTTCTGAGTATGATAAAGGAGATGAATGAGCTTCAGAATGTAACTTAAACAAAAAAATTATTATTTTTTTTAAAGCTTTCAGATTTGACTGAAACTCAAAGGGGATACATGAGCAGGCATGGAAGCTTGCTAGTGACCACGTTGGTCTACTGGTGAGTGGAAGAGGGGGAAAGGCAGCAATAAAGGAATGGGCTGAGTTCAACCATGTTCCACAGACTCCCGTTGACCTAGAGATGAGAGAGAGAAGAGGAAGGGTTGATTGGTCCAAAGTGTGGTGAGACCTTGGGACACCTGAGCCCATGGACAAGGACTAGCCGCAGAGGGCTAGAGCTGAGAGTGATATGAAGTGAGGGGAGACACACAAGAACATCCAAACTTGC
>NW_006408572.1:11423994-11427518 GCF_000296735.1 Chrysochloris asiatica
CTGTCAAGTCGGTTCCAACTCATAAGCACCATGTCATCAGCCTAGATAAGAAAAATGTTTCCCTTCCTTGTTTTTGAGAAACTTGTCTTTTAGCTTCTACAGCATTCCAGACCTCTTAGATGGATCTCATTGCATTATGATTATTTTTCTTAATATAATAATTTCCACTGACCTTACAGTTCAAATCGACCTTGTGGTCCAGTGTTTATCATACAGCTACAAACAAGGACTCCCAATACACAGTAGCAATTATGTTTATTTCCCTAATACAAAGCTACTGAGAGCAAAATCTATCAATGAATAGAATCAATTTCATTAAGAGATTTTTATTTTAAGTCTCAATGATTTCTTCCAAATAAAAATGATTTTAACTCTCCAGTTCAAACTCATGTATTTTATTTACTGATTGTAGGGATGAAACAGTCTAATTTGAGACAGTGACTGGGGCACTGCAGGGTCAGCACTGGACCATGAACCAAACGGTCAGCAATTCAAACCCACCAGTTACTCCTTGGAAATCCTATACAGGGTCGTTATGAGTTGGAATCAACTTGATAGCACTTAACAACAACAACTACAACAACTCTATCACTCCAACCTTAAACAATGAATCTTAAAACTCAGCAGCGGCAAGAAACCATTATAAACAAAAGTAGCTGTTTTTGTAAAGGATTCTCTAAGGCGTTCCTCTAAATGGAAAGGTATGCTGACAGTTGTAAATTGTGATCTGCAATTAGGATCACTCAACTATGACACGCAATTACATTAGAAATACAGTGACGGCACAAGGCAAATGCCGGCACCTATTGTAAATCTACTGCTGGGCATAATTCTTAAATCAAGTCTTGAACTTCGCTCAGTGTCTTACAGAGTAGGTGTTGGATATCTGATTGAGGAATAACTTTTCTTTTAGGTGTCCAAAACAGCACAAGAAGGAACTAAAGGGTCCCAATATAAAATGAAGTCTAGATCTCTGGTCTCTAGCGCTTCATGAAGTACCATACTGAGATTTCTGAAGGGCTCGAAGTGCTAAAAACAAAACAAAATTAAAAACCTCAAAAGTGTGTCATAACTGAAGAGCATCCAAAGTGGGCAGGAAACAAATGTTGAAAACAAGTGTGAGAGCCAGACACAGGGACCAACTATGGAGTATCAAGTGCCCTCTGATGCCAATTTCATCCTCTTAAATACACACTGTTGGTCACGCCTTTGGGCTTTTTCGGTTTTAATGTATTCTACAACACGAAGCTATTCAGAATGATCCTTCTCCCTAAAGTCATCCAATTTTCTTCCCTTTCTCACCAAGAACACTTCCTCAGTAACAGACAGAGGATTATTACTTCAGGGTCTTTGTTTTAAACTGGAGAAATGTCAGGCATGTTATTTTCAGAGTGATTTAAACAGCTCTGGTGTTATAACTAAACAGAGAGAACAAAGATGCTAAAATATTAATCATCCTGCCCGGTTGTCCACTGGGAGTAGCTGAAAATGGCAACATGCTGCTGTCTTCTAGCTTCGTGTCTACATTACAGCTTAAAAACACTCCCTTTCCTGAACATATGGAGCGATCGCGGGAAAGAATTTGCCTCAGTGAACCCTGACTAGCCAATCAAAACCAGAAGGTTCCAAGTTCAGTGACTAGTATCAGAAATGAACTGTGCGTGGTGAAAAGGAAATTTTGTGTGCTGGAGAAATTTATACCCTGAGCGCAGCCATATCACAGGTGTGGGGGATCACCTGGAGAAACGGAACTTAAAGAGAGACAAGTTCAAACAGTTCTTCAAGCAGCACGCCTGTCATCGTAAAGTGTGAGGAGACGAACAACTCTATGTGCTGTCTGATAACTAACAAGAGCAGTAACTGCCATTTAGTGAGGACTTTCGGGGATTAATTTGGGCAGCCACTGAGGCTACGCAAGATCCATAGATTATCCGATTTAGCTTAATCCTTATAGCCCATGAGGTAGATGTTATTATCCCTGTCCTGCAAATGGGGAGGGGAGCTTGGCAAGATTAAGTCAATTGCTCTTGCTCACACAGCTAGAAAGACAATGGGGTGGGAGGGGCCTCTGATTCCAAAGCCCCTGCTTTAAACCACTGTACTACAAAGGGATGTCAAAAAATTCATGGGAAAGTGGGATGGAAAGATGATGGAATATTTCCATGAACTTTCTGAAGACCCATCGTATTGAATGTTCTTTCCCCACTTCGTGTGCCCTGATAGTTAAAGGAGAGGTAAAGACCTGGTGAGAGTTGATGGAAGAAACATGAAAACAAAATTAGACACTGGCCTAAAATTAGAGCCATACAGAAGATGAGCGTGGCCCCTGCATAAGGGTAACACACAAACTCATGAAGTGTTCATATTTTAGTTTTAAAAAAACATATTTGTTTTTAAAAAGTGGGTACTAGCATGGTGGACGACCTTGGAAAAATGTAGAGGCAGTAATTTCCTACAAGTACAAGAAGACTAAATTCATTCATCACTTTGGAAGACAAATTAAGCTCTGTTTCCAAGATGAAAAACATTTTAACTTCCGGGAAAGTCTAACACTTTGACTTTTCAACATAGGGCATGGGAGAAAAAAAAATACAAATTGGAGAAACATTTTTCTAACTCTTCAAATGCTATATGAAACCACAAAAACTCAAGAAGGGCATCACAACCTAGATTCCTAGCCAGTTTCTTTCTAAAGGACTCGGAAACACTACACTACCCAGAGTTCTTTCTAAAGGGTATAGTTTCCAGTAACAAAAGCACCAAAGACTGCATTGGATGTGCCCTTGTCCCATCTCCCTCAGTCCAGAGAGGGTTAACAGGGTTAACAGTGTAGACCAGTGGCTCATGAGAACCAGTGGAATCTCAACCCAACAAACCTTCACCAACTCCCTCCCAAGCATAAAGCCCGGTGATGACCATGACAACTAATATTCAATGAGCACTTACTCTCTGCTAGGCAGAGTGCCAAGTCCCTCAGTGTTTTTATCTCATTTTATTCTCAAAACCAACCCTATGAGGTGAACACTACTGTTTTCTTCACTTTACAAATGAGATCATTGAGGCATGCAGAAGTTAACTAGTATATCTTGTTTCAGAAGACTGACTCCAGAGCTGTCCTTAAAATTATACTGCAGGGTTGTTGTTGTTGTTGTTGTTGTTGTTGTTAAGTGCTGTCAAGTTGATTTCTATAGGGCTCCTGAAAAGCAAATGGTGAGTTTGAACCACCAATCTTTTAGTTCAAACCAACCTCATGGTCCTGCACTGTATCCTGCCACCCCATGACACTGCAAGGCAGATGCTTCAAACACTGTTCCTACCCTTTAGGGATTTCCCTGAGTGTGGAAGAGATTCCACTATCTCCAGGGCTAGGGCATTCACAGCGGGAACACCTAGCCACTCAGTGGCTCACTTTCTTTTGGTGACAAAGCCACTGAAAGGAAAGCTCCTCCCCCCTTCAGTAATGCAAAGTGAGCCTGCTTATCACAGGGCAAGAAGCACTTCCTGTTGTTGTTGTTGTCAGGTGC
>NW_006408572.1:11430233-11482265 GCF_000296735.1 Chrysochloris asiatica
AAAAGAAGAACAACATGGAGGTGTCTCAAACCAGGGCTTCCACACACTTCTGCTTACCTGAAATGCAGAGGGACACCCCTCACCCCTGAGAAGGGAGATGCCTGTGGTGCTGACACCACTTTCCAGTGGGGTTTCAGGAATGGGAAGAGAAGAGTAAGAGACTCAGGAAAGGTGCTGTTCAGGGGTCTCCTGCTCTTACCCTCCCTGTTGTTTCTGGTCATGTGAAAGACTGTTTATCCAATATAGCCATGCCTGTCGCTCACTACTGCAACAAATTCAGAATGGATGCTGAGTGAATACTGGTGTTGTGAACTGCTGTCAAGTCAGCTCCAAATCATGGCAGCCGTATGTGTAACAGAACAAAAACACAGCCTGGTCCTGCACAATTCTCATGACCACTGGCATGCTCCAGTCTACTGCTGTGGCTGTTTGGCCAAGCCAGCTCATTGAGGGGCTTTCCTCAGTTTTACTGACCCTCTACTTTACCAAACACGATGTCTTTTCCTAGTGAGTGGTCTTTCTTGATGGTACATCCAGAGTAAGCAAGTGGAAGTCTCTCCAGCTTCACTTCTAAGCAACATTCTGGTGGTAATTCTTCTAAGGTTGATTTGTCCTTTCTCTTGGTAGTTAATATTACAGAGCAAACTGTTGGGGGAAGTAGCTGTGTTCTGCATAAAATAAAAGGCCGTGAGAGAACATAAAGCCTAGTTCTTAAGAAAAGCTATCTTGAGAGCAGTGGAACCTTTAAAGGATTGCTTGTGGGGAAGTCCATCAGTTTCCAATTCAAAATCCATCCATTTCATTGAAACTTAATTAATGAATACTAAGAATCACCACTGAAGGGGGGCATTTTAGAAAGAAGGAAACTATAAAGTCTTACTGATTTTCTTTATTAAAGTAAAAAGAGCACAAATACGACACTCTTGCTTAGGAACTACAGCAAATAACAATTTCTGGTTTTGATTATTATTCATATGTCCTAAGTCTCTGAAGCGGACCCGAATATCTGGCTGAGAGATTCCAGTTGTCTTAGAACAGGCTATAATTATAATAAGTTTGTAAACACAGAAGACCCTAAGACACAATTTTAAACATAACTACTAATAGAGTTCTGGTGTGGTGCTGTGGGTTAATGCGCTGGACTGCAAAATCAGTTTGAATCTCAAGGTCGGCAGTTCAAGCTCACCAGCCACTCCTCAGAAACTCTATACAGGGTCACTATGGGTCAGAACTGACTCGACAGCACTTGACAACAACAACAACACTAACAGAGGCAGAGTCCCAGGGTGGTGCAAAGGGTTAATACTCTCACCTACTAACTGGAAGACTAGAAGTTTGAGTTAGCCCTGAGGTGCCTTGGGAGAATGGCCTGGTAATCTGCTTTTGAAAAATCCCCACTGAATACTCTATACAGCACAATTCTACTGTGATACTCGGGGGACACCTCTGGTCATCGCCAACTCAGTGCCAACTGGCTTACCTAACAAAGCTATGCTTAGAAATAGGGTAGAAGCAATACACTGGTTTGATCTCATGGATTTATAAACGTTTTGCAAAAATGTTAGTTGCTGTGGTTTTGTGTCATCAAGTTGATTCTAATTTATAGCAACTCCATATGGCAGGAGAACTGCCCCATAGGCTTTCCTCGGCTATAATTTTTACAGGAGGACGTTGCCAGGTCTTTTCACTGCAGAGCAGCTGGTGGGCTCAAAACACCAGCCTTTGGATTAAAAGCTGAGGGCTTCACCATTGTACCACCATAAAATATTGGGTGGTTGTTGTTGTTAAGTGCTGAAGAGTCGGGTTCTGACCCACAGCATCTGAGACAATCATTTCCACAGACTTGCATAGTCGATACACTCACTCCACGTCAGGCCAGTTTCTTACTCCAGACCTAACAACTACAATACAGATACATACCCAGTGTGTGATGGCCTGGGGTGTGGCCTCAGCTCCTGGGCATGCTGAGAGCAGGCTGCACTCAGCTGTCAGCCTCTTTCAGGTACTGTCTCCTGTGCTGATGTGCAGACAACTTTTTCACCCAAGGTTATCACCTTCCAGGGCATCAGTCAAACAGTAATCAAGATGGGTGTAGTAAAGACTCATCAAAAATGAATTCACTTCGGGTCAATTCAGGCCAGTTTAGTGCCAAAGCTCACAATGGGGTTGACTGAAGTTGTCATCAAGCTCCACTTCCACCTTTGCCACTTCTGCTTCCACAGGTGCTGATCCCAAGGGCCCTCCCTAATAAACATCCTGCACACTAAGTTCCCTCCCTGAGTCTGCTCCCCAGAGAACCCAAGCCGGTGCCTACACCTCTGTGGGTAAGAAAAGCAACTCAAGTTCCAAGGCAAATGGTACACGTTGAACAGGGTGGAGAGGCAGAAGCTTTCATAATTACTGTGGTATTTTTCCTCCTCTATAAGGAGCTCTGGTAACGTAGTGGTTATGAATTGGGCTGCTAATCTCATGGTCAGCAGTTCGAAGCTACCAGCTGCTCTATGGGAGAGAGATGAAGCTTTCTGCTCCCGTAAAGATTTACAGCCTCGGAAACCCTATACAGGGTCGCTATGAGTCAGAACTAACTCCAGGGCACATAACAACTACACCTGGTAGCGTAATAGTTACGAATCGGGCTATGAACCTCAAGGTCAGCAGTTTTAAACTACCAGCTGGTCCACAGGAGAAAGATAAAGCTTTCTGCTCCTGTAAAGATTTACAGCCTCAGAAACCCTATGTAGGGTCACTATGAGTCGGAACCGACTCCACGGCACATAACCACCATCACTACATTCAAATTGTTCTAAGACTGCGCTCTCCTGGCAAGACTGTCTAGTTTAGAATGAGAATGTGCTGTCCCTCCCCAAAATAAGCCACGATGACCACAGTACCTTCCTGCCCAAACTCCTTTAAGGATGCTGAGTCCACTGAGATTCAGCACCCTCAGTGCCTTCTTTAGGCTGCCTGTCCCTGCAGCTGCAGCACTTGGTTCTAAGAAGACCACTTCCTTCCTGCTGCTCTGGGTTTCACTGCCAAAGATCTTCCATCCTTTTCATAACCTCCTGTGTTAAATGATTACCAGTTTCAGAAGCACATTCTCTGAGAATCTGAAAAAGTGGCCACGCTTAGGCAAGGATTTTCAGTAATATAACTGGCCTTCATATACACTAGGTCAGGGGTGGGGAACCTTTTTTTCTGTCAAAATTTATAACATCATTCATGGGCCATAAAAAATGATCAACTTAAAAATTAGCTTGCTGTGTTTAGTCAAACATTTGAAGGCACTTAACAACAACAATGTGATGGCTAGGAATCCTGATGTGGCACTGTGGGATGAAACATTGGATTACCAGGTCGGTTTGAACCACAAGGTCAACAGTTCAAATTCACCAGCCGCTCTTTGGAAATCCTATACAGAGTCGCTATGAGTTGGGACCAACTCAACAGCACTTACAGCAACAAGAACAATGTGATGGCTGGAACTGTAGTTGCCTTGGCAAGACCAGACCAAATGAATTCCCAGGCCTGAGTCCTGGTGTGGCGCTGTGGGTTAATGCGCCAGACTGCAAAGCCGTTTCAACTGCAAGGTCGGTGGTTCAAGCTCACCAACTGCTCCTCAGAAACCCTGTACCGGGTTGTTATGGGTCGGAATCGACTGGACAGCACTTAACGACAGCATACGGCCCATGAGCCAAACATTCCCCACTCCTGCTCTAGATGAAGTCGTAAAGAGCTCAGATTTGCCTTTAGTACCTCCCACCTTCTTCCTGTGTTCCTGCCCTTCTGAAGAGCCCCTGCTTCTCCCAAGAATAATGTGCTTTCATTTTTCCCATCACTGAGAAGAGAAACATGATAAACAGAGTCTATCTGGAGTAGGCCTCTGTGCAGAAAGCAGTTCACATAGCAGGCCTACCTGGGTGTCCTTAGAAAGGTGAAACTGTGTTCTTAGAGATGCTGGCCCTTGGCATCTAGGAACTTTGACTTTGGGGGAATCCCATTAAGTGATAAGAGAGGCTCACTGTGCCAAATCTGTACAAACAATATGATTTATATTGAACAACTGCTTTTCTTCTACGAGCCTGGAATTTGGGTACATACCAAGCAGGGGTACCTATGGCCCCTACAAATCACCATGGGCACTGAGTATCTGATGCGCTTCCCTGGTTGGCAACATTTCACACACGCTATTGCACAACTCATTACTTAGAGAATTAAGTCCATCCTATATGGCCAGCCTGGTGTGGCGTGGTGGGTTAATGCACCAGATGACTGCAAAGCCATTTGAACTGCAAGGTTGGAAGTTCAAGCTCACCAGCTGCTCCTTGGAAACCCTATACAGGGTTGCTATGGGTCAGAACCAACTTGACGGCACTTCACAACAACAACAACAACAAATATGGCCAGCCAGTCCTTGAAAACCCTATAGAGGGTTACAATGAGTTGGAACCGACTCAACGGTACTTAACAACAATAAAAAAAGGTGACTCCATTGGGACAGGACTGTCCCAAGAGCACAATGAAAGGGCAGTCCAAATATCTTTTTGAAAGAATAAATCTGGTGGCATTGAAATCACAAAAGAGAATTGCTATTAGTGAAGATTTAACTTTGAAGGTTTTCTTAAAGAAAGAAGAAAGATGGTAATGAATTGATGAATAAAAACCAAAACTAAAAACAAACAAACAAACAAAATTAATAACATGGCAACTGGAAATACAGTAAGACTACACATAGGAGCTTGCTCTTCCTAGAAGAACCCTGAAGAAGCTCAAAGCTTGGAGTCACTGGCTGCTGGAGACTTGGAACAACCTGCAAAAGCATGGCTGTCAGGCAGTCACCAGAGTACTGGAGTCTACAGAACAGCTGAGCCAGTCAGCCCTCCCCCTGTTCTGTGGGTCCTGTAGACTCAGTATTTGGTCCCAGCTGGAGCCCCAGATGGCTCTGTCTAGAAAGGAAGGTTCACCTGGGGAATGCCCATGATGTTGGTACCCAGGTAAGGGGATGAGGCAGAGAAAATGCCCCAGGACAGACACAGAGGTAAAAAAGAAACAAAGTATCCATAAAAGATGTCATCAAAGGTTACAGTTTTCCTTACCACGGTAGTTCTGTGATAAACAAAGGGTCTTGAATTTGCCTGCCTCCTCTTCTATCTAACCACATGCCCTAAAGAGAAATCTAACCCTTTGCCTATTTGTCCAGCCTCCCCATTTATCCAACGTACAGAATCACCCTATTCCAGAAAGGCTTTGGGGTACATAAATCTACTCAAATGCACAGAAAGTCTATGCTGGTTACCAATACAAATCAACATATGGTCTTTCGTTCATGAATATGGAGAGTCAACAGAGAATTAGCAGACCTGTAAGGGAAAACCCATAGCATGCAAGAGAAAGATGGAAGATTAATAAACCCAAACTTACCTGGAGGACACAGAAATGATGCAAGGAACAGAGAGATACTGTGGAACATTCTAACTATTATCCTTCAGAGGTTGAAAAGATTTCACAACTTTAAAACAAAGAAAAAAATGCTATTGGGGGTGGAGGGAAGCAACTGTAAATAGTGAAAACTTCTTGGTTATTAAAATGAGAATTCTCAAAAATGTGGAACAAAACTCAAAATCCTAAGAAAGACCAGGCTTCCTGATGGATTTGAGACTGAGACTCTGGCCCTTAGTCAGTCACCCTTCAGGTCTGGATATGAACTTATGCCCACAGCTCAATTTCCAACCAAGCAATAGACAGGTGTATAAGAGGAACACTAACACTAGGGAGGTAGTAGTGAGAGTGGAGCACTTTAGAATAATCACCCATTTGAGATGAAAAGGGCAGCATTTACCCCCAGACAAAGTTCAGAAGGGAAATGGGAGGAAGACCGGAAACAGGTAGCCCAGGAGCAAGTTGGATCAGTGATGCTATATTGAGGGAACACAGACAGACTGTATACTGTTGAACAGAAAACTGACTTGGTGCTACAAACTTTCACCCAATTCACAACAAAAAATGCGTTTCTAGTTTTTTTTTAAAGATTAAATAAAAAGAAAACTATAGCTCTTCAAAAAATATCAAGAAAGTCGAGAAACAGAATGAACACACAACTATGAGAACAAAAATCAGTAAAACATGCCTCTTGTTGTTGTCAGGTGCCATCGAGTCGGAACCGACTCATAGCGACCCTATGCACAGCAGAACGAAACAATGTCCGATCCTGGGCCAACCTCACTACTGCTGCCACACTTGATGCCGTCCTGCCAATCCATCTCTTTTTCTCTGACCCTCCATCTTACCCAGCATGACATCCTTCTCCAGCAACTGTTCTCTCCTGACAATATGTCCAAAGTATGAGAGACGAAGTTCAGCCATCCTGGCCTCCAAGGAGCACTCTGGCTGCACTTCTTCCAAAACAGATCTATTGTTTCCTTTGGCAGTCCATGGCACCCTCAGTATTCTCCTCCAATACCACAACTCAAAGGCATCAATTCTTCTACGGTCTTCCTTATTCACTGTCCAGCTTTCGCATCCATATGAGGTAATTGAAAATATCATGGCTTGGGTCAGGCGCACCTTAGTCCTCAAGCTGACATCTCTGCTCTTCAACACTTTAAAAAGTTCCTGGGCAGCAGATTTGCCCAATGCAATACGTCGTCTGATCTCTTGACTGCTGCTTCCATGACAACTTCAATCTTTTCTCCATTGATAAGAATGTTGTTTATTGGTCCAGTGGTGAGGATTTTTGTTTTTCTGACATTGAGATGCAACCCATACTGAAGGCTGTGTTCTTTGATCTTCATCAGTAAATGTTTCAAGTCCTCTTCACTTTCAGCAAGCAAGGTTGTATCATCTGCATATCGCACGTTGTTCATGAGTCTTCCTCCAATCCTGACACCACATTTTTCTTCATAGAACCCAGCTTCTCGTATTATTTGCTCAGCATACAGGTTGAATAAGTATGGTGAAAGAACACAATCTTGTCACACACCTTTCCCAATTTTAAAACATTCAGTGTTCCCATGCTCTGTTCAAACAACTGATTCTTGGTCCAAATACAGATTCCCCAGAAGTACAATTAAGTGTTCTGGAATACTCATACTTCTCAATGCTGTCCATAGCTTGTCATGATCCACACAATCGAAAGCCTTTGCGTAGTCAATAAAACATGCTAGTAAGTCTAAATAAAATACTGATTGTAGGAGGAAAAAAAGGGTTCAGTTTAAATCAACACAAAAGAATTAAAAGTTTGGAGGGAAGTGCAAGCATTCAAAACTTGATTTGTTTTCAACTTTGTTAAAAAAAAAATACAAATTTAGGTGTGTGTGTTTAAAATATTAGTCTGTGGCCCAAGGGTGGTGGCTGGACTGAGTGTCCCATTCTTGGATGGGGGTAGAGGGAATTAGTTTTCCCTTTTCCCACCTCCTGACCTTATTGTTGTTGTTAAGTGCCGTCGAGTCGGTTCCGACCCATAGCGACCCAGGGTTTCCAAGGGTGTAAATCTTTATGGGAGTAGAAGGCCTCATCTTTCTCCCGCAGAGCGGCTGGTAGTTTTGAACCACTGACCTCAAGGTTCGCAGTCTGATTCGTAACCACTACGTTACCAGAGCTCCTTTCCTGGCCTTATAGAGAGCCCAATTTCAGCTCCTCACAACACAGAGAGGACAGATTCAATTCCTCTCTGTGCAGGGTGTAAAAGTCCTGATCCCTGAGGCCCATGGCTGGTCCAGTTATCACTAAGTCACTAAGTGCCACTCACTGCTGTGCATTACTGTCTTCATATCTGGCACCTGGAGACCTCACTTTCTTGCTTCTGAGCTCCACCATGAAGCAAGAAGGTGAAGTGAAAAACATTTTACATCAAGTTTTAAAAATGTTTGAACTAGTATGCCCTGGGTTTGGGGTGAAGTATGTGGGGACTCCTCCAGTAGTAAAACCTACAATTTTTAACAAAAATGTATATTCTGAATGAATTAGTTAAGTTCCACTGAGTTGGTTCCTACTCATAGTGACGCTGTATAGGGTTCCCAAGGGCCAGTTGGTGGTTTGAACCGCTGACCTTGAGGTTCATAGTCCAGTACTGACCCTACAGCACCACACCAGGAGTCCAATATTCTGAATGATGTTGTTGTTAAGTGCCATCGAGTCGGTTCTGACCCAAAGCGACTCTGAACAGGGTTTCCGAGGCTGTAAATCTTTATGGAAGCAGAACGCCTCATCTTTCTCCTGTGGAACAGCTGGTAGTTTCAAACTGCTGACCTTGCAGTTCGCAGCCTGATTCATAACCACTACAATACCAGAACTCCTTCATATTCTGAATAGTCGGAGATAATAATGGAAAATGTTTTTAGAGTAGTTAGAATGTATGATGAACTATTCTAAGAACTTCATATATATTAACCCATTTAATCTTCATAATAAAACCCCATAAAGAAGTTTCTGTTGTTAAGTGACATTGAGTCTGGTTCCGACTCATAGCAATCCTGTATAGGGTTTCCGAAGAGCGGCTGGCGGATTTGAACTGCAGACCTTGCGGTTAGCAGTCCAATGCTTATTCTACAGTGCCATATCAGGAATCCAACCCCATAAAATAAGTACCATTAATTTCCACTTTACAGATGAAAAGGGACATAGAAAAATTAGGTGATTTGCTCAAAGTCACAAAGTTAGTTAAGTATCACAGGCAGTTTGGCACTTAACTAGTAAACTTTGCTACCACTGTGATATTCACTCAGGTAATTCCATAAATATTTTTGGGCCTCACACCCTACCCCAGCCCACTGCCACATATGCACATACTTTCTAGGGGGTTGGGTGTGGTCACATGATTAGTTCTGGTAATGACTTGTAATTCAAAGTGACAAGTGCCATTTCTGGGCCAGATCATTTAATTGCACACACAAGACTTGCTAGAGCTTTCTTATACTCTGGCATAGTGACCAACATTATCTGAAATATATCATTCCGAGATCTTCAATAACTACAAGGGGGATTCACAAAGTTTGTGGGGAAATTCTATTATCTTTTAAATTCATTTTTCCACAGACCATTTAAGCCCCCTTGTTTATCTATTGCTGACCCACATGAACATGTATAGAAATAAAAGTAACTTAAACATTTGTTGTTTTAAGCCACTTATATCTAGGGGTTATCTGTTAACACAGAATAATCTAACATCTCCTTGGTGATATCTCAACTGTTTTTCTAAATGAAAAAAAAAAAAGGAAGGGGATGGCGTGGGTAATTCACTAAAAGAAGACACAAATACAACATACAAAAACACACACACACAAAAACCACAGTTCCATCAAGTCGATTCCAACCTACAGTGACCGTATTGTTTCTGAGAATGTAAATATTTATAGGAGCAAATAGCTTCAACATTCTCACTCAGAGTAGCTGGTAGGTTTGAACCACCAATTTCAGGTTAGCAAGAGGGCTTCAAAAGTTCATGGAAAAACTCCATTTTTTTTCATGAATTTTTTGAAACCTTCTCATACAACTTCCAAAGCAGTAGAGCTATCCAGGAGAAACTAGATGGCCTAACCTGTGTTCTATGAGGGAGCTTCAAAAGAGTTGCAGAAAAATTCTATTATTTTTCCACTAACTTTTTAAGCCCTCTCATATGAGGCTAAGCATCTAAATTCTCACCTAAGTCAAAAAACTAATGTAAAAACCAGTCTGTAACCAATGGTCCTCATAGGATGCTAGCAGTAACAGCCACAAAACTGTGACA
The DNA here is from genome assembly GCF_000296735.1 of Chrysochloris asiatica. NCBI lineage: Eukaryota > Metazoa > Chordata > Mammalia > Afrosoricida > Chrysochloridae > Chrysochloris > Chrysochloris asiatica. The sequence continues at coordinate 11,439,955 of NW_006408572.1, forward strand.
ATGTAGGATGAGCATTGGACTGCTAACCACAATGTCAGTGGTTCAAACCCACCAGCCGCAGTGAGTTTGAACTGCCAACCTTGCAATTCAAACCAACCCTGTGGTTGAGTGCTTAGCCTACAGCACCATACCAGGACTCCAAGACCTACTGTGGAAACCTCTAGAACCCTTTATAGAAAACAATTCTGGTTGAAGATAAGCTCAAAGACAGAAAGATTTCCAAGTAAGAAGAATCACCATGAGTGAAATCAGAAAGTAAACAAAGGAAAAGTCACGGAGCTTGATTATATTAACAATCAGAAAAGGGTGCTAAATGTTTTAGAAAATTTCAGCAAGATCAGGAAAGGAACAGAACCTGTAAGATAAGAAAGGGTATTACAAAGGAGAATAAGTAATGGTGATTAAAAATAAATAAATATTTCAAGTAGATGGCTGGTTAAAGATGCAAAACTGAAGGTACTTACTGGTCTCTGCTCTTTCCTATAAAACCCTCTGAAAACTATGGTGTGGGGCTTTTTTTTTTTTTTTTTTTAAGACATAAAGGCCAACGTTGGCAACAAAATCTGCCAGCTAAAAAGCTGGGTATTTAAGACATAATTAAGTGAACCACTGACTTCAAGGGAAACTATCAAAAGTGCTGGCTTCCAGTAGTAAAACTGAATCTTTCAAGTAGAAATTAGAATTTTGGAGAGCCTGTATCTGTTACGATGAGCATGACAACTTGTAAATACTTTCAGACTTTCCTGATGAGATTAGTGGCTATATTGTGTTGGAGTTATATGCGTGCCCACTAGTGTGTGTGTTGTATTTTATATTTTGTGATGAAGTGTGTCAACATTTGGAAGGAAGGGCAGCATACCTCGGTGACTTTTCCAAATGAGCGATGTATTTTATGAAGTACATGTTGGGTAAAAGATCCATTTGAAGTACAAGACAGATGAACAGATTACATTGTAACACAGCACAAAAATTAACTGGCATGCTTTCAGATAGATAACGTTTTTAGTTCCACATTGCAGCTAACTTTTAAGAAACTACTGCTTGTCAAATTTTCTTATAATATCAAAAAGAATATTTACAATATTAGGAAAATTATGTACATACTCCTCCCTTTTTTCAATTATATAGCTTTGTGATATGTATTTTATATACTTCAACTAAAACAAAATACTGCAACAAATGGAACACAGGTATGAGACCCCAGATATATAAGATAGCTACATGAATATAAACCAACACTGTCTCTTTTTCACTTGTCTTTTTTGGGAGGAACAAATAGCTATTTTTCACATAAATTATGATGCTGATAAGTAATGAATCAGTCTTATTTTTAAATGAAGTAATTAAAATTTTTTCTCCACTTTAATTTTGAATACAGTAAATATCGGTAGACATAACCAACAGAAACCAAAGCTCTTTGTGTGTTCTCAACAATTTTTATAATCATAAATAGATTTTTACACCACAAAGTATGAGAATTACTATAATAGTAAACACTAAGCAAAAGAAAGCTTACGTTGTTGTTGTTGTTGTTACGTGCCGTCGAGTCGGTTCCGACCCATAGCGACCCTGTACAGGGTTTCCGAGGGTGTAAATCTTTACGGGAGTAGAAAGCCTCATCTTTCTCCCGCGGAGCAGCTGGTAGTTTCGAACCGCTGACCTTTAGGTTCGCAGCCCGATTCGTAACCACTACGCTACAAAAGAAAGCTTACGTAGTGGTCTTAATATCAGGGCATTAGCCCGAAAGCTGAGAAAGCACTGAAGACAAACATAGATACTTTACATCCATAGTTATGAAAAGATATAACCACCAACAAGACAAAACAATCATATATGTATACACACCTAACAAAATTTGCTTGAAATTTGTAAAGAAAAATTTGATCCTATTTAGCGGAAAAGTTGCTAAATTCACGACTGAAGGAGATGTTAATATACTTCTTTCAGAAAATGATAGAATAAGCAAACAGATAATAAAGATATGGAAGATATAAACAATATAATTAACAAGCCTGCTTTAAAAAAAAAAAAAAAACCATAAAACCCTGTCTCCACCAGACTAGAGGATATACTTTCTTCTAGGCATTCATCAGAACAGTTACTAAAAATTACTAAAACCTCAGAGATCTTCCTAAGTTCAAAACAACGGGTAAAACACAAAGTATAATTCTCTGGCCCTGTACATTCCAATGAGAAAATCAACAATAAAAAGATGGATGAAAAATGCTTATATGTTTGCAAATGAGTCCTGGTGTGGCGCTGCCAGATAATGCACTAGACCACAAGGTCGGTTTGAACTGCAAGGTTGGTGGTTCAAACTCACCAGCTGCTTCTTGGAAATCCTAGAGAGGGTTAATATGAGTCAGAACTGACTTGATGGCACTAACAACAACAACAATGTTTGAAAGTGTTAAAGTAATTAGTTAAAGCAACGATCAATGGCAATGACAGCATACCAAGTTGTTGGTAAGTTCTATTAAGTTGATTCTGACCCATAGTGACCCTGTACAGGGTTTCCGAGGATGTAAATCTTTACGGGAGCAGAAAGCCTCATCTTTCTCCCGCGGAGTGGCTGGTAGTTTCAAACTGCTGACCTTAAGGGTCGCAGCCCGATTCATAACCACTACACTACCAGTGAATGATAAAAGAAGCATTGTTGTTGTTAAGTACCATGGAGTCGGTTCCGACTCATAGAGACTCTGCACAGGGTTTCCGAGGCTGTAAATCTTTACGGGAGCAGAAAGCCTCATCTTTCTCCAGCGGAACAGCTGGTAGTTTTGAACTGCCAACCTTGGGGTTAGCAGCCTGATTCGTAACCACTACGCTACCAGACCTCCTTAAAATAAGCACTAGATTATTAAAAACAACTGAACCCACTGCCAAGTCCATTTTGACTCAGAGACACTATATTATCGTGTTTCGGAGACTGTAAATCTCTATGGGAGCAAACAGCCTCATCTTTCTCCTGCAGAGTAGCTGGTGGGTTTGAACTGCCAATCTTGTAGTTAGCAGTTTACTTCACTATGAATTCTAAAAGCACTAGCTACCACATTTGTGAGGTATACAAGTACTAACTAGTAAAGGAGAACGTCTAGCATTTAGCATGTTTGAAAAGAAGAAATAGCATACAACAGCATGGACTCATGCTGTTGGCGTTGGGTCCTGCAATGAGGGGTGGATGCCGTCAGCCTCCTTAGATTGGTTTCACATAGCTGGTGATGGGGGTGGGACGTGTTTGCAAGGTCCTGACTTTGCAAATACATACAGATTGGTAAAGCAGCATCTCAAGGACCGGCCAAATAGGGACCAATCTGAAGCATCAAGGGGAATAGTGCAGACTTGCACACACTAACAGAGCTTTGTTAAACAGACTGCTCCCGGCGCTACATCATCCTTCAGAATTAGACTTTGATGGGTCTTCTTGGTGCCAACTTCAAGGCTGGACTAGTGCCAAAATTAGGTCTCCGAAATATCTACTTTATTTATGTAAGTGTTTTAGTTGTTTTTTTTTTTTTTTAAAGGCCCAGTTTTCTTGAGCATTAACCTTACAGGATTTTTCAGCAAACCAGGACCACAACTCTTCATTTCACAACAGCACCTGGGTCCTCTGCTAGGCGTCCTCTGTGCCCTCCCATCCATATGGTTCACCTGGTGATGTGGCGCTATAGGACTAGCACTGAACCACAAGGTTGGTGGATCAAACTCACCAGCTGCTCCTTAGAAACCTACACAGGGTCACTATGAGTGGAACTGACTCAACAGCACTAACTACAACATGAGATGATCTTACTGGTTTATCTCCCCATCCCTCCCCAGCCCACACACTGGTCGGTGTATGTTTAGGTCTTCTATCACCATGGTCTTCTCTTAACTCATTGTTTTAGCCATTAGGTTTGGTCACTGGCATATGAGAAGAGTAAATGTTGGTGTGAGACAGGCCCTGTATCAGCCTATATAGGGAGACTAAAAATCCAATTCCTAAGCTGATGTTAAGCTTGGCCCTTCAGACTTGTTATTACACTAAGTACAATGTATTTTGTTAGTAAGGTGTTGACTCTTAATTCCAAAATGACCGACCAGGCCATTAACTGAGCCTACTGTTTCTCTCACTTAAGGAAAAACAAACAATGTTTCAGTAGGTCACTAAGTCACACAGTGATACCCAAACCCAGTGCCATTGAGTCAATTCTGGCTCCTAGGAACCTTATAGGGAGGGATATAACTACTTTGTAGAGGTTCCAAGGCTGCAAAATCTTTACGGGAGTAGAAAGTCTCATTTTTCTCCCATGGCGAGGCTGGTGGATTTGAACCGCTGATGTTGTGGTTAGCAGCCCAATTCTTAACACACCACGCCACTGGGGGACCTCACACAGTGATAGTTACAACAGAAGCAGCATCCTTCTCCTGAGTTCTTGACTCTTCCTTACATAATTGCCTCAGAGTAACACTCCAGAGAGGCCTCCAACCCTCATGTGATCACCCATAGACACAATGGCCTTTTTCCCACTTTAACTAAACAAACAAAGTTTACTGTGGTCTTGGCAGGGCTATCATCAGTCTATCCTCAGAGAGTCTCTCGGTCATTAAGAAACAAAATGGCTGACTCTGCCCTATTTCTGAGGAGCAGCCGTGCACATTGGAAAACCACTATCCTAACTGGGATCTTGCTGGGAGGCCACCACAGAGAAAACCCAGCTTATCTAAGGCACCTCGTGAGAAAACACCTCACATTTGTACACTGCATCCCTCCAGGTCTAGAATGGAGATGAGAAAGGGGGAGGCCTGGAGGAGTACGTGGGATGGGACGGGAAATCCCTGTGAGGGTGGCGGTACACTGTATACCTTGCCTTCCCTGAGGGAGACCTGGGTTTGGTTCCTGGCCAACGCACCTTGTTCACAGCCACCGCTCAGCTGTCAGTGCAGGGCTGCAGGTTGCGATGATGCTGAGCAGGTTTCAGGGGAGCTTGTGGGCGGATGAAAGGCTGGGGAGCTACTGAAAATCAGCCAATAAAATCCCTATGGAGCATAATGGTCCTATGGCAACAGCACAGAGCCTGGAGGCAGGTTATTTCATTGTGCATGGGGTTCCCAAGTGTTGAGAGTGACTGGGCATCAGCTAATAACAACAAAAATGTACATATCCTAATTCCAACACCCTGTACAGGGTTTCCAAGGAACGGCTGGTGGGTTTGAACTGTCCAGTGCTCATCCTACAGCATCATATCAGGATGATCTGGGTGGACCCAATGCAATCCCAAAAGTCCTTCAAAGGAGACGAGGAAAGCAGAATTTAGAGGTCAAAGTGACAGGTTGTGAGAAAGACTCCACTCTGTTGTTGGCTTTGAAGATGGAAGAAGGGCACCAGGAATTACTCTCCTCCTAGTAGAAATGACATGAGCCAAGGAATGTGGGTGGTCCTTTCTAGAAGGAAAGGAAATGAATTTTCCCCTGGAGTCTCCAGAAAGGAATGCAACCCTGCCCACAGCTTGATTTTAGGCCCTTGAGATCCACGTCTCAGACTCCTGACCCACAGAACTATAAAACAATAGATGTGTGTTCTCTTCAACCGCTAAATTTATGGTCATTTGTTACAGCAGGTGTGGCCTGGGCTTGGGGAGTCTGAAAGGCTCCCCAGACGATGCTAATGTGCAACAAAGTGTGCTAACCACTGAACTAGAGGAAACACAAGATTAAGGACTGCTGGTGAACGGTCCAGGGAGCCCTGGTGGCACGGTGGTTAAGTGCTCGGCTGCCCGGGGAAAGGTCATTGCCCCACACGCTGCTACATGGGTGAACGATGTGGCAGCCTGCTTCTGTAACCATTTCCAGCCTTGGGAGTTAGGGGGCAGTTCTGCTCTTGTCTTCTAAGCTGGCTATGAGTGGGAAGCAGTTTGGCAGCTGTGGGTCTGAGTGTGTTTAATGATGGTATTTCCGATTCTGGAATAACATATGGTGATTTCATCTGGGAAGTCACCCCCACAAACTATGTGCCATCAGTTTTACATCATCTATCCATAGTAGGCGTCCTGGTGTGGTGCTATAGCATAAGCACTGGACTGCTAACTGCAAGGTCTGCAGTTCAAACCTATCAGATGCTCTTCAGAAACTCTATACAGGGTCACTATGAGTCAGAACCAACTCCAGTGTACTTACAAAAGCAGCAGTCCTAGGTAACTACACAGAGAAGTATCTAAACTCAACACTAGTTCAGTGACTAGAGTTCTTTCTAATATGACTCACTGAATATGCTAAATCTTCTTGGGATAAAGAACAATTATACAGATTTTCTACGGAGCTTATTTTCTTGCCAACATTGCCTTTCAAGGAAAGAACTGACCCCAAAGGAATTATACGATAATATAATTATATGCTGTTTGCTGCTGGTAAGTGTCGTCGCCTCGGTTCTGACTCATAGCAATCCTGTATAGGGTTTCAAAGGTGCAGCTGGTGGGTTTGAACTGCTGACCTTGTAGTTCAAAGTCCACTGCTGATCCTACAGCACCAGACCAGGAGTCCACATTCACAGTATTGTTGCTAAGTACCACTGAGTCGATTCTGACTCACAGCGACCCTGTATAAGGTTTCTGAGGAGTGGCTGGTGAGCTTGAACCGCCAACCTACTGACCAACCTTGCAGTCCAGCGCATTAACCCACAGCGCCACACCAGGATTCCGCATTCACATAAAAACCATTCAACTGCTCTCCATCCTGTGCTTAAACTTTCAAAAAACCACAATCCAGACTCTGAAGAGAGAAGGTTTCTTGGTTCGATTTAGCCATCTGCTTATTTATGATGATAAATGAAATGAGAGAAAAGGAGCTCCCTCTCCCTAGGTATCCTAACAACAACAACAACAACAACAACAACAAAATAACTCCAGCACTTGTATGATTTCACCAAGTAACGGTCTTCCCTTCGGGGCCAGTATCCATCCATTCTCAAGGCTTCCATCAACATTTACACATTGATGAAGCCGGTCCATCATGAGCCACCCCAGGTACTGGCACCAAAAGCTCCAGTCTTGGGGCCGTTTATTTCCTCTCTCTCCGTTATTGTCCTTACAGGGACATTAACATACTCAAAAGAACAGTCACAGAGTATAGACTCAAAACACCCAAGTCTGAATTTTAGTCTGATACGTTTAAGGGATGGAACACTGGACAAATTCCTCAGCTTCTCTAACAAATGGAATAACGTGTCTTTCGTGATTCTCTTGTATAGATTTTCAAAAATGATTTACAGGGAAGTGCTTCTGAGCACAAAGTGGTGGTGTGACATTAAGTCCGTTCTGACGCTTAACGACCCCCTATTTCGTTTCCAAGATGGTAAATCTTTACGAGCAGAAAGCCTCATCTTTCTCCCTCAGAATGTCTGGTAGATTCCAACTACTGACCTAATGGCTTGCAGTCCAACTGGTAACCTACTAGGCTTTCAATCAATGCTGGTTTCACTAAAACCCCGCTATTCTAACTGGTTCACACACAATGTTTGTGCTAAAGCTCCTCACATCTATTTCCTTTGGCCCTGTCCTCTCTCTGAGCTCTGGTAATGAATCTCACACTGCCTGTTTCAGAGCTCCACTTGGATCTCTCACTGCACCTCTAATGAGACACACCCCACACTGGACTTATGACCCTTATATTCCTCTGACTACATCCTAACAGTTGAATTATCACCAGTCCCTTGTATCCATTCTTTCCTCTCCATCCCTGCTACATTAACTCTCGCTCAGGCTCTCGACACATCACACTGCACACTTCCAGTTCAAGAGCCTTGCAGACCGTCTCCCTGACTTACAGCTCTTTCTCTCCCAATCCATTCCACTTGTGTTTGGGAATTATTCGTTCTCCAACCAGATCTGTCACATCAAACCCTGATCGTGTTCAAACACTCCGCGCCTCCCAGCTGCCTGGTGCTGATGACGGAGGAGCCAAATCCACTGGGTGTATTGATAATATGAAATACACATAGCCTCAGCATGGGCAAAGCACTGAACAATGTCATAGGATTCCTGAATAAAAGTAAAGCTCCTGGGATAAATGGGACATAAAGTGACGTATTTTTCAAAGCTACTGAGAACTAGAAATTTCAATCAAATTTTCATTATGTGGTATTTAATAACTACAATCTAAATCTGTCACAGCCCACCTTCAATTATCTGAAGCTATAACGCTCCATTGATGTAAACAACTCTCCATGTTTCATAGCATTATATACTAAGTGGCCTATTTGTCCATCTCAGACTTGTCCTTACCATTTTGTTCATCCAATTCATTCCCAATTTCCTGCCCCATTTGTTTTTGGCGACTTATGATGGAGGAAAGGGCATCAAGGCCTGCATCCTGTTCTGAAAGAAGAAAAAAACAAAACAATCAACTAACGGAAAAGACAATTTAATGATTTAATGTCAAATAATATGTCTAGACTTATCGCATAATTCAATACATGCTAAAAGTAGCCTTTTAAATCATTCAGATAGTCATTAAATCAAATAGCTAGCTTTGTTGTATAAGACTTGGCTATAGAAACATTTAAACTTTCTGACACACCATATGTAAAGAGCATGTAAAAATCAATAAAAAGACTTAATATCTCAATTTTTTTAAAGGGGCAAAGAGAAAGGAATTTTATAAAAGGATAAAAAATGGAAAATAAAACTTACGAACTTACTACTCATTTTTAAAAAGTATAAATAAACTCAATAATTTTGGGGGTGCTTATTAGTTTTGCAAGAATTAAAAAGAATGATAATATCCAGGATTAACTAAAGTGTGAAGAGCTAGAGGCTCCTATATACCTACCATTTGATAGGAGGATAAATTGATACACCTTTCTAAAGAGCAAACTGTGTCCATCTTTTTATCTATAAATTCTATTTTTAGAAACATATGGCAGTAACACATTCAGTCTGTAATGATATTATACAAGAATATTCCCTGAAGATACCAATTTGAGGACTAACGTGCACCTGACAGAAGCCATGGTATTTTTAATGACCTCACATGCATGTGAAGTTGGACAATAAATAAGGAAGACTGTGGAAGAATTGATGCATTTGAATTATGGTGTTGGAGAAGAATATTAAAAGTACCACGGACTGCCAGAAAAACAAACAAACTTGTCTTGGAAGAAATACAGTCAGAATACTCCCTAGAAGCCAGGAAGAGCAAGACTTCGTCTCTCATACTTTGGGCATATTATTGGGAAGAGCCAGTCTCGGGAGAAGAAAGGTCAGTGAAAAAGAGGGATGCCTGTAAGGAGATGGACTGATACAGTGGCAGGAGCAATGGGTTCAAATGTTAACAATTATGAGGATGACTCAGGACCAGGCACTGTCTGGGTCTGCTGTGCATAGGATCACTGAGTCAGACTCGATGGCACCGCCTAACAACAATATTTCCCCAATACATTATTAGTTGTGTGGGTTATCTATCTACTGCCTCTCAGCTCTAAATTTGACCTTTTTGACTGCTCTGTGAAAATGGATCAGGATCCTAGACATAATTTTTCTTTGTCGGCTTTGTCAGCAGAGGGCGCTGGAGAGACACTGCCAGTGTCTGCCTGGTCCCAGTAGGCTTCAATGTCAGCACCTGGTAACCAGCAGCCTCTCCCAACACAACTCCTACGGACACATGCTCTCACTGGGCAGTTTGTGGCAGGGTGTCTCCAGCTGGACAACTCGCCCTGTGACAAAAGCACCATAGTGACTTCTCTACCATCCAGGGCATCACAGATGCGCCCTCTAAAACAAGGTCCAGGTCTCAGCCTTGGGGCTGCGAGGCTATCACTTTAGCATGTTGTCTCAGCCCCTTATAAAGAGCAACCATGAATGCTGGGGCTGACTACAGTCTCTGGGTGGTGCCAACAGTTAACATGCTTGGCTGGTTAACTGAAAGGTTGAAAGTTCAAGTTTACGTATAGATATCTCAGAAGAAAGGTCTGGGGGTCTACCTCTAAATATCAGCTACTGAAAACCCTATAGAGTACACAGTTCTACTCTGACACACACAGGGCAACTGTTACTGGTTTTACTTCTCAGTAGCTCACCTTGCCTTATCTAATCCCATTATAGCAAATAAGTTTTTATATTACACTTTCTCCATTCAAAACTTTCTTCCCTGACTGTACCCTGATTGATACAGTAATAACAGTGAAAACCTGGAAACTACTTATCATGCCCAAACACAGGGATTGGGGATTGGGTTAAAAGTTATAGTATAGCTTCACATGCATGTGAAAGTTGGACAGTGAATCAGGAAGACCATAGAAAAACTGATGCATTTGAGTTAGGACGTTGGAAGGGAATATTAAAAGTGTCAAGGGCTACCAAAAGAACAAACAGATCTGTGTTGGAAGAAGTGCAGCCAGAGTACTTCTTGGAGGTCAGGATGGCCAGACTTCATCTCTCATACTTCAGACATACTATCAGGAGGGACCAGTCTCTGAAGAAGGACATCACATGCTTGGTAAAGTGAAGAGTCAGCAAAAAAGAGGCAGACCCTCCCACCCCCTCCCCCATGACATGAATTGACACAAGAACAAAAGCGAACTCAAACAGCAACTGTGCGGATGGCGTAAGACCAGGCGGTGTTTAGTCCGGTTGTACATACGGTCGCTATGGGCTGGAACTAACACGATGGCACCTAATAACAACATACCCATGTAATGAAATGCCATGTAGCTATTTAAAATGATAGACTTATATTTTGATGTTGAGAGGAGCCCATAGTATTTTTTTTTTTTAATTCAGCTAAGACAGAAGAGATGATTTACTGTGCACATGTTACATTCAGCCACAACTGAGAACAGAGGACAGAACTAGTCCAGGATGTCAGAGGTCCAGGACGAAGGGTCAAAATGAACAGCAAGGTGGGTCTCAAGTCTTCAAAGTGTTCATCGAATGGCGATGCAAGTTCTAGATCCACTGAGCCCGAAGTTCTAGACAGGAGCACGTAGTCAACAGCTTGTATCAGTGCCGTGGCCTCCACCATTCTGTACTCCTGCTGCTGTGGTTTTTGTGGGGGCACACGCTAGTGTTTTACTTGGACCTCTACCTCATTTTTCTTCTTTTGTGTTGCAACCTGACATTAATTTCTTCTTCCTCCACTTGGCTCTCATGACTCAGAGGTTTCTAACAAGATGGCACTAAGACACAGAAAGCCCATAGCAAGTAAAGACACAAAAACACAAGATACAAAACTATGTATAGTAAAATAGTGCTTATATATATATATTTTAAATGAAACTGTATCCCTTTTCTGGTTCCTGAAAGTTTAAAAAGAAAAGAACTCAAATTACTAAAGAGTCAAGGTATAATATTGGATTTTTACTTAGGGCACTTCAGAAATTTCTCTGGAAGAATTTTTCGCCTTTGCTTTTGGGGCACACATTGGGAAGAACATAATGAGGCTGAATCCAATGACTCTCTACCCAAGCTATATGCTAGAGGGGGTCTTTCATCTCCTTTATAGGGTTTAAAAAAGAACCGTCTCAAATCTACAAATGGATAGATACATAGACAGACAGAAAAGCTGAACAGGTGTGGGTAGGCAAACAGGTTTGGCATGAGAATATTTCCACAGAGGTATTTGTATAAGCTATAAATATATCCCTGTATATAGTAGAGTAAGGAGCTCTGGTTGCCTAGTGGTTACGAGGTGGGCTGCTAACCTCAAGGTCAACACTTTGAAACTACCAGCTATTTCACAGGAGAAACTTGAGGCTTTCTGCTCCCATAAACATTCAGTCTCAGAAACCCTATACAGGTTCGCTATGAGTCGGAACTGACTGCACAGCACATAACCAACCACTATAGTACAGGGCACAGGAGGTACAGATGTGAAAACTTAGTAATAACCAAATACCTTGAAGGATGAGTCCCTGAGCTTGGAGGTTTAAGATTACAGTCTGTAAGTCAATTGGCCTAAGAATTTTCTACATCCTGCTGTAGAGAGTTCTGTTGTGGCACTGTCGGATAAGCACTGGAATGCTAACCACAAGGTCGGCAGTTCAAATCCACCAGCCACTCCTACAAAATCCTTTAGAGGGTTGCTATGAGTCAAAACCGACTTGAGGGCACTTAGCCACAAGTAATTGTGGTTGAGTGGTACCTGGGATCTTAAAAGCTAATAAGCAGCCATGGAAGGTGGAACTATTGGTCTCTCACCATCTAAAGCAAAGAAGAATAAAGAAAAAGCAGAGACATATGGAAGCAAATATTCCCAAAGACTAACGGACCACGCAAGCCTCACCCTCAATCAGCCTGAGACCCGAAGAACTAGATAAATGGGTGGCTTCCACTACTGATCACTCTAGAAGGGGTCACATTCAAAGTGGGGAGAGTGGGAGAAAATGTGAAAGGAAACTCAAAAGTATAAAACAAACAAGCAAAATAAACCCAAGCCTACCAGACTGACAGAGACTGCCGGAACCTCCGAGGAGATGGCCCGTAGTCACCCTTCAAGCCTGGAGCTGAGTTCATCACTGCAGCTCAACTTTTAGCCAAACAATATACAAGTAGGATTAGCATCAGATTGCTAACTGCAAGGTTGTTGGTTCAAACCCACTACTCATTCCTTGGAAACCCTATATAGGGTCACTATGAGTCAATCAACTTGGTGGCACTTAATAACAACAACAGCAACAACCTAATGATAGCAGTAACACCAGGGAGGTACGCACTTCTTAGAACAATCATAAGAGGTCAAGAGGGCAGCATTTGCTTAGGGATAAAGCTCAGAAGGAGTTCTGGTGTGGTGCTATGGGTTAATGCACTGGACTGCAAGGTCAGTTTGAACTACATCGTTGATGGTTCAAGCTCACCAGATGCTCCTTGGAAACCCTATACGGAGTCGCTATGGGCTGGAACCGACTCAACGGCACTTAACAACAACAATGAAGCTCAGACGGCAAGAAAGGATAGAAAAGGATGAATGGAATGGAAACTACATTGTGGGGACTACAATCAGTGTCACAACACAAAATGTGTATGAACTGAAATGGAGAACCAATTTGCACTGTAAACTTTCACTCAAACCGTAATAAAAATAAATAAATAATGGTTTCATATAAAAACAGAACCCACAAAAGTCTTCTTACCCAAAATTACATTAATACCTTTCATTCCCCCTTCCCCATCTTTTTTATAGAATTAGACCATTACACTTAACTCGTTAATTCATCTGGAATTTATTTAAACTAAGAGTGTGAGGTAAGGACCCTTAGTAACATTTTTTTGACACTTTGCGCTTTTTTTTTTAACTATACAAACATCCTATTGTCTCGAGGGGCCATTCTAAGGGACCGTTTGAGAGTGAAATCATTTTCTAATGAGGTTCTTTGGGGTCTTTAGTAACAACCTCTTGGATGTCCTCCAAGATAAATTTATCTTCCACCTAGTCCTACTCTGAGATGGCCAATGTCATAGCAAAATTCCAAATGTAATCAGAGAATAGTCTGCACAGCGATCAAGTGTCAAGGTGAATTGAAAGGTAAAACAATTTAAAAAGAGAAAAGGAGATTCTAAGGTTTTCAACTAGGAAGAGCCCTGATTATTGTCCTAATATGGCTTTATGCAGTAGAGCTACAGACTTTGAATGGAAAATACTGACATTCTGCTCTTCTCTCTCAAATATGACTTCTCTGACTCAACTCCCTACAGTCTCTCTCTCTAATATCATTCGAAGGAGGGCTAAAAATTCACCTCTACTCAAATAATTTCCATAAGCTCTTAGCACTCTCCCCCAAGATAAGTCTTACTATATATTTTCATTCCATCATTAAAAGCCACAGAAGGGCCAGGTAACTAAAATGCTGTGTATGTCTCTATGATAATTATTCTGATGACCTGGGCTCTCCAGGCCCTAAAGTAGCCTGCCTAAAGGAGAGCTAGGGCCATCTTACAGATGCTCCAATGTAAAACACCTGAGAAATAAGAGCAGCTAATAGTTCTCAGACATCTCAGGGAAGGAAATAAAATGAGGGTGACTCACTGTTCTGAGATGTCTTCCACATAGCCAAATAATAATTTAATTACGTTTCATCCATTTTTTGTTTGAAGCATACTTTTGCTGTACTCTAATTCCGGGTGTGGGGCTGTAGGATTAACACTGGAACACAAAGTGTATTTGAATCTTATGCTTCCCTGTGGTCCTAACAGACACTCAAACCAGTTCCATCAAGGGCTTCCACAAACTACTTCCAGATTGAGTATCCTGGACACAGATAACACTGAGGTTGACAGGAACTCAGTCTAGGGCCAGGAACTCTGCTGCCGCATCCCTTTTACAACCACCTTGTGAGCTCCTTGAATTGCAGGAGCCCCACAAAAATTTCTCCCCTCTGGGTCCAACAAGCATACTGTTTCTACAAATATGACAACCCCGCAATGCCTTAGAGACAACAGACAATATTAGCTCACACAAAGACACAAGAGAGAATGGCTCAAACAAATGACTGAGATGCGGACTCAGGAGACATATCTGAGGAAGAAAAGGTAACAGAACTAACTGAAAAAGAATTCAAAATAGTGATAATTAGGTACTTTCAAGGATCTATAGAAAGATCGAGGAAAGGAATCAGAACATAATTAAAACCTTAGACGAACTCAGGAAAACACTACAAGAACAAAGAGCCAAAATAAATGCAAATTTTGAACCAACACAAAACCTACAGTTAGAAATCTAGAGATTAATATTAAATCTCAAAAATGGACAATACAATGAAAGGGCAAAGGAGCAGATGTGAAGCAATGGAAGCCCAAATTAGTGGGCTTGAAGAGAAATCTCTCAATACTAGTAAGGTAGAAGAACAATGAAAAAAAAAGAATGAAATTCAAAGAAAGACTAAGAGTTATGTGGGACACCATGAAGAAGAATAACTTACAGGTTATCAGAATTCCAGAATAGAGAAAACTGTCAAAGAGTTGTTGGAAGAAAACTTCCCTAACATCATGAAAGATGAAAAGATACGATACAAGAAGCTGAACAAACTGCACACAGGATAGATTCCAAAAGAAAATCACCAAGACATATCACAATCAAACTTTCCAAAACCAAAGACGAGGAAAGAATCCTGAGAGCAGCTCAGGAAAAATAAAAAGTTACCTTCAAAGGAGAACCAATAAGACTAAGCTCTGATTTCTCAGCAGAAACCAGGCAGGCACAAAGGCAATGAATGACTTATAGAAAAAATTTCCAATCAAGAATCATATACCCAGCAAAGTTCTCCCTCAAATACAATGGTGAAATTAGAACATTTCCCGATAAACAGACATTAAAGGAATTTGTAATGACCAGACCAATTTTACCAAAAATGCTAAAGGGTGTTTATTCTTTGGACTGAGAAACAACAGCAGAAAACAACCCAAGATTACCATTCATGCCACCACCACTACCCAGAAGTCAACCCAGATATAGAAGTATTTAAAGTGAAACAAACCTACAAGACTGAAAATAGGGAAACAGATATTAATATATAATAAAGTCAACTACAAAGCAATATGAGGGAAACTCCAAACGGGAAGAAAGTCAAGTAGATTTCATGATAAAACAGATTGCTTTAAGCCGGGAAAAAATTAATAAATTAAAGGGAAACTTCAAAGAAAAACAATACACCTGCACATCAAAATAAAAATAAAGAGGAAAATCAGATTTAGTAAACGTTAACACAACAGAAACGAAAATGAAAAGAAAACTCACAAACAAAATGAACTCAACATAGAAAATTATGGGGAACAAAGAATCCAGCAGCCCCACAAAAATACACACAGAAAAATTGCAACAATGATCAATTCATACCTATTGATAATTATACTGAATGTAAATGGATTAAATGTACCACTCAAGAGACATAAAGAGCAAAATGGATAAGAAAGCAGGATCTTTCAATATGCTGCCTACAAGATACATAAAAAAGATGGAGACAGCCTAAATGCCCATCTACAGAAGAATGGTTAAACAATCTTTGGTACCTACATACAACGGAATACTACAAAATGTAGAAGAAGAAGACTGAATGTGTGAAATACCTCACAACCTGGTTGAACCTCGAGGACATTATGCTGAGTCAAATTAGTCAATCACAAAAGGGCAAACATTGTATGAGACCAACATTGTTTTTTAAAAAAAGGTTTTTTTGACAAAAGAAACAATCTTATGAAAGTTAGGTAGTGGGGGGTGGGGAAATTTATTCATGGGTAAGAAGACAGACACATGCTAACATGGGTGACAGGGCAGGCAATACACAAGATAAAGGTTAGCAGAGGAAAGATGAAGTTAGCGGGAAACACAGGGAGGAATGCAATAAAGTGAATAGAGGTAAATACTGTTAACTGTTGGTACATGGAGTGAAGCAGAGTGTATGGTTTGTTCAATGTAAAACAGATGATCTGCTCTGTGAACCTTCTCTCAATTCACAATAAAAAGTCAAAATAGTAGTAATAAAAATACTAGAGTAGTACAGGGTCATAAAGAAAGGTCTTATAACCAGAAAAAGCGGTGAGAATCAAGAAGCTGTGATGTGACAAGGAAAAACTGTAATTGCTGAGCCTCCAAACATCTGTGGGTTGGGTCTTTTTGGCTACAGAACATAATATTTGTTAACACTGAATGATTACAAAAAAATTATTCATGGAGGAAAAATTCAGCAGACAAACATTTGTCTACTTATATCTGACAGATAAAAAACAATGTAAACCAGTGTAAAATTGAATATGCCTAGCTATATTCCCCACCCCCACCATTGCACATGAAAATATTCAGAGACCTAAGAACACAGAACTCTAGATAGCACAACTTTCTGCTAAAATTTAAGATGAACATCTATTTATAGAATTAGGGTAAGACTAGATGGAGAAACTTCTGAGACATATCCAAACAATTCACAGGGTAGGTTTAAAAGGCTTGGGACCACAGTCTTGGGACATTAGTCAATTGCATAACATAGTTCACAAAGATAATGTTTTCATCCTAGTAAGGTAAATGGCATCTGGAGTCTTAAAGCTTGTGAGTGGCCATCGACAACACAGGACTAATGGCCTATATGAACCACAGCCTTTTCTAACCTGAGCTGAGAAAAACTAGATGGTGCCCAGCTACCACCTCCGACCATTCTGACTAAGGACACAGTAGAAGGTTCTGGATAGAATTGGAGACAAATGTAGAATGAAAATCACCAAATTATTAAAAAATGTCAGACCTACTGGACCAACAAATATTCAGGAATTCCTAAGACTATTGCTATAAGATACCCTTAGAACTTGAAGCTGAAGCTATTAGTGCATGCCACTATTTTGCCAAATAACAGATTATTGTATATAAAATAAGCAGCATCACCCTTGAGTATTGTGTTGCCTTCAACATTTAACTCTATGAGCCCAAACAATCAACATTTACCTACAATCAAACAGTATAAGGCAAGGAGAAAGGAAGCTAGATCAATGCAAACAGGGCACAGAGAGTGGAAATAATTAGAATACTGACATGTTATAAAAATTACAACCAATGGTATGGAACTATTTCTATAAAAATGATTTAAGGGAGACCAAATTTGCTGTGCCAACTTACACCTAAACACAATAAAATATTATTTTAAAAAAAGAAGAAGAAGACAAAAGAAGATCTGAATATTGATTGGACATCAGATCAAATTAAGACATCGACAGTCATTTCTTTAAATAAATAAAATGTGTCTGCCAACAAAAACAAGAGAGCGAGAGAAAGACAAGAATGGAAGCAATTACAACCCTCATGAACAGAGACCTACGGGATACAGGTGGAGTGATACGCCATAATCTCTCCAAGGTCTGCAACCTGACTCAGGTACATCTTGGTGGCTGCTTGCCAAGGAGTTGCTTCTGACTTACAGTGACCTGTATAGGATTTTGAAGGCTATCAACCTTTATGGGAGCAGAAAGTCTCATCTTCCTCCCTCAGAGCAATTGGTGGATTTGATAGTTGACCTTTCGGTTCAAATCCATCACGTATGTTAACACGTAGCCACTACACTAGCAAGGCTCCTTGACTCAGGAACATGGGTGTGCATTAATCAAAAGAGAAAGGAACCCAGGTAGAGCCCAACAGTTTCCCTGAGGCAAGAAGAATCCAATTAGGTCAGTGTGTGTAGAGTGCACAGGACAGAGTACTAGAGGGTCTGTCCACCTTGACTCTTCAGCGCAGTGCTGACCTGAGTGAGCACTCGGGGAAGCTACTCCAGGCTGGGGAGAAAACCATACAAAGAGCTAGAGGAAATGAATTCCTCTCAGCTCAAATAAATTTGAGCATAGTTCGTATTCCCACCAACCACGTCACCTCATAATTCACAAAGCACCAGAAAAAGAGTACTCAGAATGGTTTTGGTTCAGTTATGGACTAAAATATCTCTAGAATGGGGTCAGCCAATGTTTTCTGTAAAAGATGGATAGAAAATATTGTAGGCTTTGTGGGCCATACATTCTCTAGGGCAACTATTCAGCAGTTGTAGCAGGAAAGCGGCCACGGCTAATATGTAAAAGAGTAAGAGCGTCTGTACTCCCATGAAACTTATTTATGGACTCTAAACTTTGACCTTCATATAATTTTTCCAAGCCATAAAATACTCTTCTTTTGATTATTTTTCAACCATTAAAAAATATATAACTCACTCTTAGTTTACAGGCTGTACAAAAACAGGTGGTGGGCTGGATTTGGCCCCGCAGGCCATGGTTTACTAACCCCCGCTCTAGGATTAACACTGCTCTGATCTGCCTTCCAAAGGAAGACCCAAAGAACTGCATCCCAGAGCAAATCTCAACAACATTTCTAGAAACATAAAAATATCCAGTACACAGCAAGGAAAAATTCCCCATATCTGGTATCCAAACAAAGTAATGCAAGGGAAGATGCAGGAAAATGCAACTCAAGAGATTAGTCAACTGAAACTCGTTCAGACACAAAACAGAAGATAGAAGTAGTACATGTTGTTGTTGTTGTTGTTAAGTGCCATTGAGTCAGTTCCAACTCATAGCAACCCTGTATAGGGTTTCCAAAGAGCAGCTGGTACATTTGAACCACATGGCTCTGATACCAAAACCAGAAAAATATTAGATGCAAAAACTGTACCAAAATTTTAGCAATTCAAAAGATCCAATCTACCGAATGTCTCCCAAGAAGTACATAAACTGAATACCTCTATCTCTATGAAAGGAATTGAATTTATAGTCAGACATGTTATCACAAACACACACACAAACACAAAAAATTCCGAAACCAGATGGCTTCACTGATAAATTCTATCAGACATTTAGGGAAATAATAGCAAATCCTTCCTACACACAGAAGAAGACGGAATACTTCCCAACATGAGGCCAGTATCACTTTGATACCAAAACTAGAAAAATATTAGATGCAAAAATAGTAAGAGAAATTTTATCAAATCAAATCCAATAATATATTTAAAAGGTAATACACCATGACTAAGTAGCATTTAGGAGCTCTGGTAGCGTAGTGGTTACGAATCGGGCTGCGAACCTTCAGGTCAGCGGTTTGAAACTACCAGCTGCTCCGCGGGAGAAAGATGAGGCTTTCTACTCCCGTAAAGATTTACACCCTCGGAAACCCTGTACAGGGTCGCTATGGGTCGGAACCGACTCGACGGCACTTAACAACAACAACAACAAGTAGCATTTATAGCAGGAATATAAAGTTGGTTCATTGTATAAAAATGAGTAAGTGTGATTCATCATTTAACAGCAGACTTAAAAAACAAAAAGAAAAACTACCTGATAAGACTCAATAGATGCATTAGAAGCATTTGACAAAATATAACATCACCTGAAAAAAGTCTTAGCAAACTAGAAGTAAACCAAATCAAGCCCACCAGCATTGAGTCCTTTCCAACTCAGCAGCCCTGCAGGACAGAGAAGAACTGCCCCAAAGGGTTTCTAAGGCTGTCAATATGGACAGAAGCACACTTGCTACATCTTTCTCCTCCAGAGGAGCTGGTCAGTTTGAACCACTGACCTTCTGATTAGCAGCTTAATGCTTTAACCACTGCACCACAAGAGCTCCCTATAAATCAGGAGTGGAAGGAATTTATTCCATCTGATATAAGAGCATCTACAAAAGATTTACAGATAATATCATACTTGGGAGTCCTGGTGTGGTGCTATCAGATAAGCACTGGACTGCTAACTGCAAGGTCAGCAGTTCAATCCACCAGCTGCTCGTTGGAAACCCTATAAAGGGTCACAATGAGTCAAAACAATTGAATGGCATTTAACAACAACATCATACTTAACAGCAAAAAACTAAATGCTTCCCCTGTAATTAAGATCAGGAACAAGACAGAGATGTCTGCTATCATCACTATTATGAATATGTTGCTGAATGTTGTAGCCAGTGTGATAAAGTTGGACAAAGAAATATAAAGCATCCAGATTAGAAATAAAGAAAAAAATCTGTCTTTACTCACAAATACCATCATCATTGGATGGGCAATATTGAAACATTTCTAGAGCTAGCATATGATCAAGTACAGATGGTACTGAAGGACAAAGCCCAAGCTGCACTGAAGGCATTGGCAAAAAACCAAGGATCCAGGAATTGGTGGAAGACAAACTGAAATCTTTCAACAAACTGATGCAGTAGTGCCAACTGACTGCAATAAATTCATGTGTTTAACCCTTTCCAAAGACAGGTGATCCAACCAAATGCAGAAATCGAGGAATGTCATTAATATCGCATGCAAGTAAATGTTTGCTGAAGAGAATGCAAAATGATTGCAACCATACATCAACAGAAATTCAAGCCGGATTCAGAAGAGAAAGAGGAAGTAGGGGTATCACGCCTAACGTCAGATGGATCTTCACTGAAAGCAGAGAATACCAGAAATGCATTAATTATGCTTTCCTGACTATGCAAAGGTGTTCAATTGTGTAAAGCATGACAAACTATGGATAACATTGTGAAGAATAGGTATTCCAGAACACTAAATATGCTCGTGAGGAGCCTGTACATAGATCAAGGGGCAGTAGTTAGAACCGAACAAGTGGAGACCGAATGGCCTAAAACCAGGAAAGGAGTGTGTCTGGGTTATATCCTTTCACCATACTTATTCAGTCTGTATGCTGAGCAGACAATCCTGAGAAGCAGGGTTGGAGGAAGACTCATTAACAACCTGCAATATGCAACCTTGCTTGCTGAAAGTGAAGAGGCCTTAAAATACTTCCTGATGAAGATCAAAGACCATGGACCTCAGTAGGAATTGCATCTCAATGCAATGAAAACCAAAATCTTCACAACTGGACCAAGAAATAACATCATGATACATGGAGAAAAGATTGAAGTTGTCAAAGACTTCATTTTACTTGGATCCACAGTCAACACTCGTGGAAGCCACAGCCAAGATTGCACTAGGCAAATCTGCTTCTAAAGATGTCTTAACATGTTCACAAACAAAGAGATCAGTTTGAGGACTAAAGTGTGCCTTACCCAAGCCATGTTATTTTCATATTTCACATATGCATGTGAAAGTTGGGCAATGAAGAAGGAAGACCACAGAAAAATGGACGCATTTCAATTATGGTGTTGGTGAAGAATTTTGAAAGTACCATCAAGTGCCAGAAGAACAAACAAATCTGTTTAGGACAGAGCCACAGAGGGCTAGAGCTGACAGTAAAGCATCCAGCAGATATGAAGTGAGGGGAGACGCACAAGAACACCCAAATTTGCAGAAAGTACCCATTTGGCCTAGATTTGATGTCTTGAAAATCAGAACTTGACTAGAGGAAGATAAAAAAAAATTTTTTTTTAATAAAGGAAGCAAGCGTAAATTGCTACAATTTTTGAACTTGACCCATACTTATGGATGCAGCAGCTCAAAATACCAACTGAGAGGAAAGGAGTCTTCACATGAAGTATCATTCATATCTCCTCTGTAAACAGGGTTGATAGGGACGGGCAACTTAGATGTTGGCTACCTAAAATGGGGGGGGGCGGGGGGAGGGCAGACTATAAAGGCACAAAGTTACTGGCTTACAAGTTTTCAAGAGGGAGTTTAGTTTAAGAGTGTGCAGGGGAAGGTAGTAAGGTAGAGTCCCCACTGAATAGTTTTCATCTTGTCTAGACTGGTCTGGTGAGAAGAGATGGGGATAAGATTCTTATGATTCAATAGTTAGTGAGTAATTGTTATCATGATTAATTGCGACTGTCATTAACTGTAAAGGTAGAAGTTTTGTAACAAAAAGAAGGGAGTAGTTAATCTTACAGTCCAGGAACAGAGAAGTCTAGGACCATCAAGGGAGAAGATCATGACCAGAATGTGGGACCCTATCCACAGAAGCAGTGACACCAGAGATGGAGGCAGAGATGAGGACATGGGAAGAAGCAGCTGATGACTCTAGATTCACGGAAAGAAAAAGGCTGTGTGCTGGTGGCCAGGAAGCAGGCTTGCAGAATGTGTCCTTTGGTTGTTTAAATGATTATATATTCCTGAGTGTTTTTGTGTACATCCCCCCACACACCCCCCAAAAAAAAAAACAATGCAGAGGGAATAGAAACAAATACTGTTGGATGATGATGCACAGAGGAAACTAATCATTGCAACGAAATGATGAGTGTAAAACTGATGTTCTCCCATATAAACTATTATTCCATTCACCAAAAAAAAAAAAGAATGTTCCTTAGAAGTGAGGCTGATGAGACTTTATTTCTCGTGCCTTGGACATATTCTTAGGAGGGACCAATCCCTGAAGAAGGATGTCAATTTGGAAAAGTGGAGGATCAGTGAAAAGACTCAAGGAAGCAAACAGTCCAAAGGACTCATGGCCCATGCAAACCACAGCCTCTTGTAGCCTGAGACCAGAAGAACTAGATTGTGCCCACCACCAACGACCATCCTAACCAGGGACATACTAGAAGGTCCTGGTTAGAATGGAAAAAAATGTAGGGGAAAAAAATTCACATTTATGAATGAAAGACCAGGCTTGCTGGACTGATAGAGACTAGAGGAGCCCCCCAGACTATCACTGGAAGGTCCCTTTTTAACCTGGAACTGAAGCCACCCCCAGAGGTCACTTTTCAGTCAAATAAAAGATTGGCTTAAAAAAATAAACAGTAAGGCATGTGCTCATTTAAACCATCAACTGCATGAGACCAAAAGGTCCACATTCACCCATTGCCAAGGTGAGAAACCAAGGAGGGACAAGGAAACAGGATGGATGGAAACAGGGCAGGTGCGGTGAAAATGGCCACATCGCTAACACAATGCAGGGCTAGCAACCGAAGTCACAGAACAATCTGTATATTCTTATCTGTGCGTGCCGACATGAAAAAATGACACATAATAAGTAAAACATAAATTCTAGAATAATAGTCACATCATGTAAAATGCGTGTTTACATTATATATATGTATGTGTTGTTTGTTGTCTTTAAGTGTTGCTGAGTCCATTCCAACTCATAGTGACCATGTATAGGGTCTCTGAGGAGCAGCTGGTGAGTTTGAATCACCACTCTCGTGGTTCAAACCAACCTTGCAGTCAAGTGCTTTCCTCCAGGTAAGAAGAGGAAATGAGGAGTTACCGCTGAAAGGGCACTGATTTTCGATCAAAGGTGATGAAAAATTTGGAAACAGTGGTGACTGATGGTTGGACAACATGGGGGAGCATAATTAATGTCAATGAATTGTACA
This sequence comes from Chrysochloris asiatica, assembly GCF_000296735.1. Classification (NCBI taxonomy): domain Eukaryota; kingdom Metazoa; phylum Chordata; class Mammalia; order Afrosoricida; family Chrysochloridae; genus Chrysochloris; species Chrysochloris asiatica. The sequence goes on from NW_006408572.1 coordinate 11,463,622, forward strand.
CACACAAAGATGGTGAAAGGGCAAATGTTTTGTTATATATTTTTTCTTATCACCAACAACAAATAAAAACAATTAGCCGGTTTAACAGCTGCTAGGTTTAATGACTGTGAGGCTGGCCCAGGATCAGGCAGTGTTTCGTTCTGCTGTGCATAAGGTCACTATGAGTCGGTACCAACTCAATGGCACCCAACAACAACAACAACAACAGACAAATTTAAAGGTACAAGTCAAATTGACTTATTTTTATATATGGAAAAGAGATGGAGTCTCGTGTTCAGAGAATACTTCCCAATGGTAGAAAAAAGAGGAGCACAGCCTGTGATCCCACTGGGCATTTCAGAGTCCATAACACTCTCTCTGCTCTCAGCCAGTTAAGACTCACTCCCTCAGTAAGTCCCCACAATGGATGACAGCTGGAGTCTATTCCCCAGGTATGCTGAGACAAGCAAACATCAAGTGCGTTGGCAGACCAATAGCCTTCGTTCCGATTTTCCATGGGGATAAGGAACATTTGTGGCTGGTGTCGGAATCTGGCCGGGCTTCTGAGCCCTCAGTCCACAGGGTATCAGTACCTTGGATAATTCTCTGCTGCTGTTGCCGGATGTCATCAAAACCTAAGCCTCTTGTCTCCTCTGGCTCTTCAAGGAGCCAAGGGTTGGGCGCTCCTCGCTTGGCTCCTCCAGTCATGAGGCTGGGCCTAAAAGCAAGATGAAAGGTGTCACATATTACAACAAATTTAGCTCCATTGCAAATTATTCCCACAAGTGCAGAAGTGGCTAGCCTCAGAGACTTCAAAAATCAATTCAGTCATAATTTACCACCTTCTTAGTTTATGCCTGGAAGGGTGTCAGCACTGGACAAGGTATTAGGATGGATATGGCACAAGCTTGGTTCCTGAGAGAATTCTGGCCTGCTGAGGAATCTACAGCAGCATCTATATTGTTTATGAATCTGTACAGGTACATTTGAGTCCATCCTTACGGAAGACATTGACAAATTAGGTTCTTAAGTCTCAAAAACACAAGAACGAATGAAAGTGGCCTTTTTTAATAATACTGAGGCGCTCTGGTGGCACAGTGGTTACAAGTCAGGCTGCTACCCTCAAAGTCAACAGGTGGAAACTACCAGTCGTTCCGCAGGAGAACAATGAGGCTTTCTGCTCCCATAAAGATTTAGAGGCTCAGAAACCCTGTGCAGGGTCGCTATGAGTCAGAACTGACTCCAAGGCACATAGCCACCACCAAGGCCACGTGACACCAGGGGTAACAGTCTTATTTCTCAAGCAGACACAATGTTGTAGCTACAGACTGTAGTGTGAGAAATGACCATATAATTCTATGCTTCGCATGAAAGGGTGTTTGGCTGCTCCCGGCAGGCTCTCAAATCTAATTTCATGAATACAGCATTCACAATGTAATAAACATTCATAAATTAATTGTCAATCTTAATCTGTACTCCGTCTATAACCCACATGCCCCTTCCATGCCCAGCATACTGGTCTCCTCACAATCCAAGGAAGAGGGAGTCCACACTTTCTGCCTCAGTTTTCAGGAAACCTGTGTGATAGAATTTTCATTTAGCCTGTCTCCTCTCCTGTGCCCATCTGCCCAGCTCCAAGGATCATCTTATCCATGAAACCATCTCTGACCACTTCAACCCTGAAAGGACACTTTAGATATCTCATGTTGTTGTTTTTTCTAAGGGCCATTGAGTCAGTTCAGACTCATTATAACATATAGGGGTTCTGCGGCTGTAAATCTTTGTGGGAGCAAAAGCCTCATCTTTCTCCTAAGATAACACATTCATTATATACAGACACCGCTTTCAGTGATTTTTTTTAAATGCACTTATTACTCACAACTCAGCTGCTTTTAATTTTTCAAGTCTTTTTTATTTCTCCCGTATTGTATAGAAATAACTGTTGCCTTAAAGTTTAACCTCTTTTTTTACATAGACAATCTTTCTGTTGTTATTAGATAGAAGCAGGAATTGAAAATTACCTTTCGTTCATCATGGGGTGACTAGCTCAGCGCATTCCCCTGACTCCTGGCTCTACCCCCTATCAGCAATAACTGTAGAGTGACATCTATGGAAATGGTTGCACTGAGGATTAAACAAAGTAATTCACTTACTATGCTTATCAAAATAAGCACTGACTGAGCACCGAACGTGCTGCCAGCATTGTTCTCATCAACAGGGATAAGGAGAAAAAGGGAGTGCAGGTCAGAGACAAAAGCCCCTCTTCCCTTACAAAGCTTACATTCTTGTAATGGGGACTGCTTTCATTTTGGCTGCGGGACTAAGGTGTGAGTCGTATGCAAACTGCCTAGTGAACTCAGAGCTTGAAAGATAATGGTTTAATAAATGGTAACTATTGTCATTACACCAGATGTTAATTTAACACTGTATGCACGGAGGGCACTGAAAAAATTATTTTTGAATAAAAGGAGAATAAAAGTCCCCAAAAGATATATCAATTCCATTTTTAGTTTAGAACAATCAAAGCCATAGAACAACGTCATATAGATGAATAGACAAACCCAGGTAAAACTGAAAGAAAAACTTTGGTTCCTTTGACCAGGAGTGAGGAACTTTTCTCTTTTTTTCCTACCAAAATTTTGTATCACTCACAGGATACGAAATTATCAACTTAAAAAATTAGCCTACTATATTTGGTTGGACATTTAATTAACTCATCCTAATAGAGTCCTGGTGTGGCGTTGCAGGCTAATGCGTCAGATTGCAAAGTCGTTTGAACTGCAAGGGCGGTGTCAACTGCTCCTTGTAAACTCTATACAGGGTCTCAATGGGTCAGAATCGACTTGACGGTACTTAACCACAACAATGGAGTCCTGACAGTGTTTCTCTGCTGTCCATAAGGTTTTCAGTGACTAACTATTCGGAAGTAGTTCGTCACTCCTTCTTCCTAGTCTGTCTTCATCTAGAAGCGCATCTGAAACCTGTCCACTATGGGTGACCTTGCTGGTATTTAAAATACCGGCGGCATAGCTTCCAGAATCACAGCAACTCAAAAACCACCCAAGTAGGACAAACCGACCAACGTGTGGTGGCAGACTAAGCTGTGTCTGACCCAAGCCATGGTATTCTCAATAACCTCATATGCAAGCGAAAGCTGGACAGTGAATAAGGAAGACTGTAGAAGAATTGATGCTTTTGAGTTACGGTGTTGGAGGAGAATATTGAAAGTGCCATGGGCTGCCAAAAGAACCAATAGATCTGTGTTGGAAGAAGTGCAGCCAGAGTGCTCCTTGGAGGCCAAGATGGCCAAGCTTCGTCTCTCATACTTCGGACATATTGTCAGGAGGGACCAGTCACTGGAGAAGGATATCATGTTTGGTAAGGTGGAGGGTCAGAGAAAAAGAGAAAGACCCCCAAGCGAGAAGGATTAGCAAAGTGGCAGCATCAATGGGCTCAAACGTGGCAATGATAGTGAGATTGGCCCAGGATCAGGCAGTGTTTTGTTCTGCTGTGCATAAGTTTGCTATAAGTCAGTCTTGACTCGATGGCACCTAACAACAACAACAACAATGCAGTCCTGGTGTGGTGCTGTGGGCTAATGAGTCAGACTGCAAAGTCGTTTGAACTGCAAGGTTAGTGGTTCAAGCTCACCAGCTGCTCCTTGGAAACCCTATACAGGGTCGCTACGGGTCGGAATTGATGCAACAGCACTTAACAACAGCAACAGTGTGGGTGCAGTGGTTCAAGCTCTGTCAATGAACTGTTGTAGCCGTTTTGGAATTCTCCTTCAGAAAATGTTATTTGCATGTGATATTATTGATATTGTGCAATGATGTCTGCATGTGGTTGGGTCACCTCTCTTTGGAATGTGCACAAATGTGGATTACAGTCAGGCAAATCCTATGGCGCTTTCTACTCTGTAACACATGGGGTTGTCATGAGTCAGAACTGAATTGATGTTGACTTTGATTTACAGGTGGCATTTTTCCTGTAAAATTAATATTGGAATATATTACTGGTAACTCTTGTCACACAAAAACAATTACTTTTTTAAAGTTAGCATTAAGGAGGAAAACAAATATAAGAAATGTTTAGCACAAAATAAAATAGGATGAAAGTAAAGCTAATGTTCTCCCATGTAAACTATCACATAATTCACAATAAAAACTTAAAAAAAGAAATGTTTAGTGATCTCAAAAAATGAATTAATATGACAGGCTTCATATTCTGTTGGTAAGTGCTATCAAGTTGCAATAGACACATAATGAGCCTGTGTAGGGTTTCTGAGGCTGTAAATCTTTGTGGGTGCAGAAAGCCTCATCTTTCTCCCATGGAGCAGCTGTAGCTTCGAACCACAGACCTTGAGGTTCACAGTCCAGTGCTTATTGTACAGAACAGTCTTGAAGTTGGGCAGAGTAGGTGATTAACTCTTTGGATTGTTGTTGCTAAGTATCCTCAAGTCAGTTCCAACTCAAGGGTTTCTGAAGCTGCAAGCTTTTGTAGGAGCAGAAAGCCTCATCTTTCTCCTGCAGAGTGGCTGGTGGGCTCCAACTCCGACCTTGTGGATCATAGACCAGTGCTTACCCTACAAAGCCACTATGCTTCCTTTTAATTTTACACTTACCAAAGAAACAACTAATTAGAGGAAAACGGGGGCAACATGGGCACAATTGAATATTGAAAATAAACACATTGAGAAGAAAACTCCAGACATAGAGGAAAGAGTTCTAGATACAAAGGAAAACTGGAAAGAATTTAAGATCTAATGCTTGCTTTTAAGAAGTTTATGATTAAATTAAAGAGAGACTAACCCACAAGTAGCAATTACTAGCTAACATAAGAGAACAGCTCATTTTGTATCCTTGGGCCCTTCAGCCCTGGTTTCCTCACTCAAGCAGAGGAACAAGGGTGAGGACAGCGCAGGACCAGGCAGTGTTCTATGGCTCAAGCTGCTATGAGTTGGGTCATTATGAGTTGGATGGCCAGGAGTCTGCTCAGAACCAACTCAACAACACCTAACAACAACAAAAGGCGTTATTGGTTTTCAGCCTTCATTCTGGCCCAACACTCATTAATACCAGCAGGTCAACAAGGCACCAAATGGGGGTGAGTTGGGAAGATTCATCATGTTGGTGGTGGGAGGCAAGTTATCTGTTTTTAATCTTGCATATTATTTCCATCTTTACTTAGATGATCTCTGAGACCTTTTGAGCTTTAAGATGTTCTCATTAAGCACTGCTGTTGTTAAGGGATGTTAAGTTGGTTCTGATTCATAGTGACCCTGTATAGGGTTTCTGAAGAGCGGCTGGTGGGTTTGAATTGCTGACCTTTCAGTTAGAAGTCCAGTGCTTATCCTACAGCACCACACCAGGACTTCCATTAAGTATTTAAACCGTATAAATAAGATCAGCCCGAAAAAAGGATCAATTTCCCCAAAAAGATCATTTCACTCTACCTCAGTTTTCCCTATTCTGTAAAAAAAACCAAAAACCTACCACTGGCCCATTGGCTCAGGCCCCAAACTGTGGAATCATTTTTGCCACCTCGTTCTTTCAAACTTTCCAACACCTAGTCCATTAGCAAATTCTATCAGCAATACCTTCAAAACCTATCTAGAATCTGACCGTTTCTCCTTGAGCTTTGTCTCATTTCTGCGTCTACCCTCTGCGGTCTATTCCCTGCAGAGAGGCCAGAGTGATCCTTGTACAAAGAAATCTTGTTGGATAGGCAAATCCAGACAGACAGGAAGCACAGTAGAGGTTGCCAGGAGTAGAGGTTGGGAATGGAGATCAAAAGTTTAATGGGCCTGAGGTTTCCTTCCAGGGTGATAAAAAGGTTCTGGAACCAGACAGTATGAATGTACTAAATGCCACTGAATTGCATACTTTGAAATAGTAACTTTTATGGTAGGTGCATTTTACCACAATAAAAAAGCAAAATATAAATGAACGAATAAAGCCATGCCCTTCTTCTGCTCAAAACCTCCCAGTGGCTGCCCATCACTCTTGGCATGAGATCCAACATCCTATAAAGAGATCTGGTAGTGAAATGGGCCAGCAGTTCGAATTCACCAGTTGCTCTGCGGAAGAAAGATGAAGCTTTTTGCTCTCGTAAAAATGTACAAGCTTGGAAGTCCTATACAGGGTGGCTTTGAATGGGAACCAACTCAACAACACATAACCACCACCACCACCACTGAAACTTGTAAAGTCACACTGGCCTCCTTGCTGTTTCTAGAATATACTAAAAACGTTCCCATCTCAAGGCCTTTGCATTTGCTGGCTCCCTTGGCTAAGGCACTCTTTTCCCAAAAGGTCACCTGGCCTTGTTCCTTTACTTTATTCAATTTCTGTTCAAAAGTCATCTCCTCAGAGAGGTTCCTGAGTAGCATTTCTAAAATAACTCCCTTCCCAGTACCCTTCAGTCCTCCTTAGCCTTATGCCACCTTATTTTTCTTTATAACCCTTAAACTACCGAATATTATATTCATGTTGATTTTCTGTCTCGACCATGAGAACAGAAGCTCCACACGAACAGGAATTTGTTCATCACTATATCCTCAGTGCCTGGCACTGGAAAGAAAGAAAGAAAAAAACGCGAAAAAATAAAAAACTGATGAATGAGTGAACTTCATAAAAAAACAAACAAACCCATAAATAAATGAATAAAATATATATATATTTTTTTTAAGTAGTCAGGGAATCATAGATCACATACAGGTGCTACGTTTTGAGAACTCAGAGGCATTTCACGTCGTCTCATCTGAATCTTAAACATGCCTGGGCATCAGTCAGAACAGGTGTTAATTACAGGAAAACCAAGGCAGTGACCATCTCAAGGTCATGCACATAGTGGCAGAGCTAAGAGTTTAAACCACATCTTCTGACTCTTAATCCAATGTATTTCCTTTATGCCAACTCAGGAAAGAGTCCATAAATGGAAGAAGACTGAAGACAGCCTGGAGGAATGGGTGAGGTTTAGGTATATTCTAAGAAATGGTAAAAGTGTGAATGCTGTCTGCAGGGCAGAGAATGCAAACCCACTGTGCACAGGATAAAAGAGGGCAGCGGGTCAGATTATGGGCGTCTGGGTGCAAACGGTTAAGTGTTCAGCTTCTAACCAAAAGCTCAGAGGTTCACATCCACCCAGAAACACCTTAGAAGAAAGACCTGGTAATCTTCTTCCAAAAGCTCAATCATTGGAGCACATTGGAGTACACAGTTGTACTCTGACACACAAGGGTCACCATGAATCTGCATCAACTAAATGACAACTACTCTGCTTTTGTTTGGCTCTAGGAACCAACTCGATGGAAGCTAACAACAGCAAGAAGTAGAGGAATTAAAGGTAGGAAGACTTAGAAAACCTCTAACCATTCTCCATGGCCCTTTCATTCAGAATCTTGACATTTTAGCTTTCCACTAGTTCTTTCCTACCCTATAAAGCCTTAATCAATGACTTTCTTTCCTGTTCACAGCCAAATTTCCTTGGTTTCCATATCCGTGCCTTCACTGCCATCGCTGTTGGTTGCCTTGGCTCAGATCTTCATCAGCTCTCAAGCAGACCACGGCAGTAGCCTACTGATCGGTCTCCCGGTCCCCCAGCACCCTTGTTGAAATCACCTTACAGATCTGCTGCTGGAATCATCTCTCTACAGCAGAGTTCTCCCACGTCATTTCTCTATTGGAAAGGAGACATCTATTTTTCTTCACTGATCTGGAGATGCCACTGATCAGGTTGAAGTCTGAGCACTACAATATGGCCCCAGAGAATCTCTGCAGGCTCTGATCCCAACATCCCTACTTTTCAAACCTCAGCCCTGTTACAGACTGCTCACCAAGACTGAGACAAAGGCACCAATTCTCACACTCTGGTGTTTTTGTTGCCTATGGAGGGTCCCCACCCCCACCCATTTGTCCATCTGGCAAAATTCTATTCATCCCTCAAGGCTCAATTCAAATGCCACTTGTGTTGTTTAGTCTTTCTTGACCCTCCCCCTCCCCCTCTTCCCTTGAATCAATCACTCCTTGCTGCTCCCAGGATACTTTGTTCACAGCCTCCAATGTGGCATTTATCAAGCAAGATTGTAGTTAGTTATTTACTCATCTGTCTTCCTTACTGAATTATGAGCTCTGCAAGGAAAGAGGCTGCCAAACAGTCGTGTTTATATCCCCAGGAACAAAAAGCAGTGCCTCTTCGCTACATGTTGATGAAACAGAACGAGGAAAACCACTGAGGCTTTTAAGGAGGAGAGAGAGAAAATGAGAGCAGTGACTACTTTTATCTTGAGAGACTGAAAAAAGAAAGGAAAAACAAAACACAACTTAAATAACTGCTAAGGAGCTCTGGTAGCGTAGTGGTTACGAATCGGGCTGCGAACCTTAAGGTCAGCGGTTCGAAACTACCAGCTGCTCCGCGGGAGAAAGATGAGGCTTTCTACTCCCGTAAAGATTTACACCCTCGGAAACCCTGTACAGGGTCGCTATGGGTCGGAACCGACTCGACGGCACTTAACAACAACAATATTGTTAAGGAGTTCTGGTGTGGAGCTGTCAGATAAGCACTGGACTGCTAACTGTGAGGTCGGTGGTTCAAACCCACCAGGTGTTCCTCAGAAACCCTATACAGAGTCTCTATGAGTTGGAATCGACTTCATGGCACTAAGCAACAATATTGTTAAGCATCTTGAGGTGATTTTTGGCAGAGTACAACTACTTCATAGAGTCCTGGTGTGGCGCTATAGGATAAGCTCTGGACAAGGTTGATTTGAACTACAAGGTCGGTGGTTCAAACCCACCTGCTGCTCCTTGGAAACCCTCTCCAGGGTCGCTCTGAGTTGGAACCAACTCAACAGCACTTAATAACAACAGCAAGATTTTCTCCATAGGAGAGAGTGGTGGCTCTGCAGGATAAGCAATGGACTACGAGCCACAAGGTTGGCAGCTCAAGTCCACCTGCTGCTCCATGGGAAAAAAGAAGGCATTCTGCTCCCACAAGGATGTACAGCCACAGAAACCCCATGCAGGGTTGGAAGGAACCAAGTCCACAGCACTGACCAGAGCTGCTTCTCTAGGGCTTCCACCGGAGCAGCTACTTCTCCCATGGAGCCACGCGGTGGAATGGAGCCGCCCACCTCTTAGTTGGAAGTTGCCAAGCATAAAAGCATTGTAACACCAGCGCTGCCACCTGTCCTTAGAGACCGCGTTAGCAGTAAGGAGCTGTTGTTGTTCAGGACCATCAAACCAGCTCCAACTCAATAATCCACTGGGAATCCTCAATGTGGCACTGTGGGATCAGCACTGGACTGCTAACCACAGGTTGGTGGTTCAAACCCACCAGCCACTCCTTGGAAACCCTATACAGGGACGCTAGGAGTCGGAACCAATTTGACAGCACTTAACAACAACATAAGGTTTCCAGGAGCAGCTGGTAGGTTTGCACTGCCAACCTTTTGGTTAGTAGTCCAATTGTTGTTGTTGTTAAGTGCCGTCGAGTCGTTTCCGACTCATAGCGACCCTTTGCAGGGTTTCCAAGGCTGTAAATCTTTACGGGAGCAGAACGCCTCATCTTTCTCCCGCGGAACAGCTGGTAGTTTCAAACTGCTGGCCTTAAGGTTCGCAGCTCGATTCGTAACCACTACGCTACCAGAGCTCCTTAGTAGTCCAGTGCTTAGCCTATATTCCCACACCAGTAAAGATAGTAAGCAGTAAAGTTCAAGCAGATGGAGAGAATATCACCTGAAAGGAAATTATATCAGTTCAGCCCCTTTGTAGTTCAACCTCACTTTTGGAACACGTAGTGTTAAAGAAAGGAAATGCTAAAAATGATGTGTTTGAGTTTAGGACAGAATTTTTGTAATTATTTTAAATGAACAGTTTTTATCCATATCCACTTAACATGGTATTTATCTAATAGTTGTTTGTTTGTTGTTTAATGCCTCCAAGTTGTTTCCAACTCACAGCTACCCTGTATAGGGTTTCCAAGGAGTGGCTGGTGATTTTGAACCACCAACCTTGTGGTTCCAACCTATCTTGCAGTCCAGTGCATGTAGACTATCAAATTCTTAGTTTACTGGAAGGAAAATTAGATCTCTTTATGCCTTTAGAAGTGGCCATGACACTTTCTGCTAAAATCTTCGTAAGGTAAATATCAAACCCATTTATTCACATGGTGTTTATTCAATTAGTTTCGTGTATTAGATACTTTCATTGAATAAATGCTATATGAATAAATGGAGTCAATACTTATCTTGCAAAAATTCTACCAGAAAGTTTCATGGCTACCTCTAAAGGCATAATAAAGATCTAATTTTCCTTCCAGTAAACTAATAATTGACAGTCTGCATGCACTGGACAGCAAGATAGGTTTGAACTGACATTCCAAATGATTATGGTAGTCTTTTGGGGAGCAGATAATCTACATTTTCATGCTGACAAAATGAAGCTGAACTCTGAATTCATAGGGAGGTGTTCTTAACAACTGAATACAGAAATGAAAAAGTGGTGGATTTTAAGTAGTTTTCTTTAGCATTTCAAAATGATGTCTAAGAGACTCTGTAACATGTCTGTTTTGTCTGAAGAACTATCAGTGTTTGAGGACTCACAAAAGAGGGAAGTTGACAGCAAGGGACTAGAGAAGATTGTTCTAGGGTGTCAGAGAATTGAATGGAGTCTGCAAACCTTTGTAGTGAGGCTTGTTTCTAGAGAGGAAAATGCTAGTATGGGAGGAAAGGAGGAATTTTCTTTTTGAAGACTTTTTTTATGTAGCTTCGTTCTGTGACTCTCAAGATGAGCAGAGAGGCTCAAATTTCCATCAGAAATCAATTCTTTGACATAAATTCTTTAGAGACAAAGTCTGGCAGCAATATGCAGACTGGATTGCACAGAGGAGAGGCTGCAGGGAGATAGGCCAAAAGGCTGGTACAGTAATTTAGGGGTCAGGTGGGCCTGGGCAAAGGAAACAACCTGGGGGGAACAGAACAAAACCGACAATGAACACAGAAAGTCAAAGGAAAAGTCCACAAGCGTTGGTGAAACAATGGGCTGTGGGAGAAAGATCCCAAACCGAGGTGGCTTGGGGACTTGTCATGACTTTGTTGTTGTTGTTGTTAAGTACCATGGAGTTGATTCCGACTCATAGTGACCCTGCACAGGGTTTCCGAGGCTGCAAATCATTACTTAGGGAGAGGGAAATTTTTCATTTCCTTTCAGAATTTTGTCAAGCTTCAATAGAGTTCTTAAGAACAACTCCAGAATAAAACTGGCTTCTTTAAGAACATGACCTGTGAATGGGTGGATGCTTGCAGCCCCCCTTACTGGACTACTAACTTGTTTAGGTCCAGCCCTCTGCACTCCTCTTTTTGTTGCATCCCATCCTTTTATCCATCTTACAACACTAACCTAGGAGGAGCTTGGGAATGAACGAGAGAAACAGGTACCTGACGCAATGAAGTGGCCACTCAAGGAACAAGAAATACCTAACATTGTGCAAATATTTTAGACATCGTGTAACTTTTCTAAAACAAATAACCTTATTGAATATGAGTCCAGAATAAACAAGAACTAAAATGTGGAAAGAATCTTACTTACCATTGTTGTTGTTAAGTGAGACTCATAGCGACCCTGTATAGTGTTACCTAGGAGCAGCTGGTGAGCTTGAACCACCCACCTTGCACTTCCAGTTGACCTTGCAGTCTAGCGCATTAATCCGCAGCACCACACCAAGACTCCTACTTACCATAGTATCTTTAAAATATATCACCATCAAATACTTTGCTACTTTAAACAAATCTCCCACCCATTGGAGGCCAAGTTTACCAGTAAAAAGTTTTAATATCAAATTAAAACTTTAACAAAAGACTTCACAGAAGCAGAGTGGAAAAGGCTATCAGAAGTCATTATGTGGGCCTCCAACCTGGATTTCAGAATCCCCTGGTTACTGTTTCCAAGAGTCATCCTAGAGTCCTAACATCAATTAGTTAAAATCAAAAGGAACCCCTCTCTCCCTTCTATGTTTGCTTGTCGAAGTACCTTAAAAGGAAAAGAGGAGATTAAAATTTGTGGTCTATTGACTTTAACACCAACAACAACAAATGTGAAAAGACAAGCTACTGACTGGGATATTACCTTCAAAAACTGTATGTCCAATAAGAACCTAACAACCAAATTAAATATGCAACTTGACAACAAAAAGACAAATTACCCAAACAAAATCTGGGCAAATGATTTGAGTAGCCATTTCACCAGACAGGGTGTTCAGATGGCCACCCAACACATAAAGAGATGCTCACTCTTACTAATGATCAGAAAGATGCGAATCAAAACCACAATGAGATGCCATTTCATTCCGGTAAGTTGCATAAAAAATAATCATAAACCAAAAATAGCAAATATTGGCAAGGCTACGAGGGAACTGGAACCCTTACCCAGTGCTAGTGGAAATGGACAATGGAGTCCTGGTGTGCGCTGTGGGATCAGCATGGGACCAAAAAGACGGTTTGAACCACAAGGTCGGTGGTTCAAACTCATCAGCCGCTCCTTGGAAACCCTATGCAGGGTCACTATGAGTTGGAATCAACTCCGCCATTTAATAACAACAGGGAGAGAGAGAAGGAAGGAGGGGGAAAATGGGGAGTTACTGCTTATGGAGTACTGAGTTAAAGTTTATTATAAACAGCGATAGAAAAATCACATTCATTAAGGGTGGGAGTGTGCCATGGAGTTGGTTCTAATTCATAGTGACCCTATACAGGGTTTAATCTTTGTGGTTCACAGCCTGATTCATAACCACTATGCTATCAGAGCTCCTTTCATTAAGGGTAGTGTTGCTGTTTTAAGTGCCACTGAGTCAGTTCCGACTCATAACAACCCTGTATAGGGTTTCCACGGAGTGACTGGTAGGTTTGAACCCCCAACCTTGCAGTTCAAACAAACCTTGTGGTCAAGTGCACGTAGCTAATTAATGTAATTGCTGTCAGTAAGTTGTGTTGTTGTTCTTGTTGTTAAGTGCCGTCGAGTTGGTTCTGTCCTATAGCAACCCTGTATAGGGTTTCCAAGGAGCAGCTGGTGAGTTTGAACTGCCGATCTTGCAGTTCAGACCAACTTTGCGGTTCAAACTGACTTTGCAGTCCAGCGCATTAACACACAGTGCCACATCAGGACTCCTCAATAAATTTACATCTGTAAAATGTTGAATTTGCAAAAGTGATGCTATAAATATATTACAACAGCAACAAAAAAGAGCAGCTGCAAAGGTTGCTTATATACAGACCAAACTCCTTCTGGAATCTGGTTTCTTGGTTTGGAGGCTCAGGGTCATGTTTCATGGGGCATGCCAGTTAACTGGCCTAATGTGTTTAGTGCTTCTATTCTACTTCCTGGTGTGGTGGTTTAGGGTAAGCACTGGACGGCTAACCACAAGGCACAGTTCATACCCATGAACCATTCTTTGGAAATCCTATACACGGATCACCATGAGTCAGAAAGAGCAGCAGTGAAGAACAACCACTCCATCTCTAGCTTTGTTGTACAGTCAGGGCCTGGGGTCTTACACTCTTCCAAGCTGTCATCCAAGCTAAGACAATGGGATCTATTTGCCTGGAGCAGCAAGGGAAGAAGCAAAGCCAGGGATAGAAAGAGGAAATTAAACGTGTGGGGAACTGCTTCTTTAGCCATGAGAGCAGAACATTAATCAAAGAATCTAAAGAATCCTGATAGAAAGGGAGAAAACACAGAACATAATTTCAAATTCTTATGGAATCCAGACTTTCTAGAGCCCTGGAGGCTGAATGAACCCCTGAAACTATTACCCAGAGTTAAGTGCCTTTGAGTCGGTTCTGACTCACAGTGGCTCTGTATGGGACTGCTGAGGTTTTCCAATCTTTGCAGCAGCAGCAGAAAGCCTCATCTTTCTCCCATGGAGTGACAGATTTGAACTGCAGACCTTGTGGCTCACAGTCCAGTGCTTATCATATGAAGCTACCAGACTCTGTTATCTATCTTTAAATCTTAAACCTGAAATAAAAAATATCTCCTGATGTCTTCTTAAAACAAAATAATACTGTTGATGTTGCTAAGTGTTGTTGAGTTGGCTCCGACTCATAGTAACCCTGTAAATAGGGTTTCCGAGGAGCAGCTGGTCAAATTGAACCACTGACCTTGCAATTCAAACCAACCTTGAAGTTGAGAGCTTATCCTATGTAGCCACACCAGGACTCCAAAAGCAAATAATAAGTTAGCTGAACTAGTAGAGAATGTCTGCCTTGAGCACATTTTGACCTTGGGGTCAAACTGACAACAGCAACTTGAACAATTACATTGGAAACTTAGGAGGCAGTGAGTTTATATTAATGAAGGAGAAACAATTACAAAAAGGAAGGTAAGAACGGTTGCAGAACTTGAAGAATATAATCAGTGTCAGTGAATTGTACATCTGGAAACTGTTGGATTGGTGTGTTTTCCTGTGTATATCCTCAGCAACAACAACAAAAAGATGGGGAGAAAAAAGAAGAGCAGGAAGGGGTGATACGCAAAAACAACACAGCTGAGCCAAGCGTCAAGGGTTGCTCGGCCAAATACATGGTACCAGAGTGCCACCTGCTGGTCAGCAGTTAAAGTTCAACTATAGCGAGTCAGGCAGTTAACCTCAAGATCAGTAGTTTTCACATTGTTATACGAGGTTGCTATGAGCTCTCTAAGAGGAAACAGTCGCCCCCAAATACCAAGCCATCTCTGCATTCTCCTTTGTTCAGCTCAACGGCAGCAAGTGCTTGGTATCACCATTCACATAACACTTTCCAGAATACAAAGGACAGTCACACATATTGATCTCAGCTGAATTTCACAATTCTTTTTAGTCAAAATTCAAACTCAGGTCTTGTAACTAAATCCTTTGGTCCGCCCAGTGAATTACACAGGCAAAACTAATAATACACTGATGGAAAGCACAGTAATGATAACAGGGTTCAAAGGACAAAGGCCTCAAGACTACTGAAACCGACAAATGATGGTCCTGGTGTGATGCTTTTGGATAAGAACCGGCCTGCTAACAGCAAGTTCTGCGCTTCAAACCCATCAGGTGCTCCTCAGAAATGCTATACAAGGTCGCTCTGAGTTGGAACTGATGAGAGGACGGCACTTCCCAACAATAACAACAAAAGGAACCCTATCACAATACTATGTGACTGACCTATGTAACTGCCCCTCAAGGCTTTCTAGGCTGTGAGCTTTTACATGAGTAGATCACCAGGTCTTTCTCCTGAAGAACTGCTGGTTGGATTCTAACAACCAGCTTTCTGGTTAGCAGTCAAGGGTTTAACCATCTGTCACCAGGTGGAACTAAACCACTATAAGTCTAAATAAACCCCACAGCATCTAACCACAAAATGGAGCCACGGCAGGACACCAAAGCCGAAACAGAAAAGATCTCGTTCTCTCTGCCATTTATTCTCCTTGTACAAAACCACTTCTCTGAGCAGCATTTATAAACCAGAGAAAGACAATCCCCTCCTCTGCTCATTGCTTCAGATTACTACAAGCATCAAATAAAAGAATGAATATGAAAAACCGGTACATAGAGGAGAGGGAGAAATAGAAAATCATCTCTTTGTAATTAAACAGGAAATTAACTTTAAAATAGTATTTTAAAAAAAGTACAAATCAGAAACTATTACACAGATTTTTTTTTTCAATCGAAAAACTAACTCAAAATGCAGTTTTATAGGTAAATTGTCTTTCTTCTTCCTGCTTATTCTCAGATAAGGACCCTCCTCCTCTTGCAATTTCTGAACGATCTTTAGAATTTATAATTAATAGTGGATTATGAGCTGGGCTGCTAACCACAAGGCCAGTACTTTGAACCACCAATCGATCAGCGGGAGACATATCAGGCTTTCTGCTCCCATAAAGATTTATAGCCTGGGAAACCCTATACAGGGTCCCTGCTCTGGTAGTGTAGTGGTTATGAATCCGGCTGCTAATCTCACGATCAGCAGTTCAAAACTACCAGCTGTTCCGTGGGAGAAAGATGAGGCTTTCTGCTTCTGTAAAGATTTACAGCCTCAGAAACCCTGTGCAGGGTCGCTATGAGTTGGAACTGACTCCACAGCACATAACAACAACAATATGGACTCCTAAGGAGCTCTGGGAGCGTAGTGGTTATTAATCAGGCTGCTAACCTCAAGGTCGGCAGTTCAAAACTATCAGCTGTTCCGCGGGAGGAAGATGACGCTTTCTGCTCCCATAAAGATTTACAGCCTCGGAAACCCTGTACAGGGTCGCTATGAGTCAGAACCAACTCCACGGCACACAATGAATAAGTATAAGGCGGCTGTGGTTGGCTGTTGCCAGGTCGTCTCCACTGCATGGTGATCCGAAGTTTGCAGAGCACAACACTGCCATAACCTTCAAAAGCAGAATGCCAGGCCAGTCTTCCAAGATGCCCCTTACAGGTGAGTTTAAACCACAAACCTCTCAGCTAGTAATCCAGTGACTGGCCATTTACACCACCCAGGAACCTACATATTTGGGTGATGGTTCTGGTGGAATGCTGGAGAGTAGGTTCTTACTTGCAGCAACCCTGTATAGGGTTTTCAAGGCTATAAATCTTTATGGGAATAGAAAGCCTCTTTTTCCTGTGGAGCAGCTGGTAGATTCGAACTGCTTACCCTATCGTTAGCAGTTGAACTCATAATGCACTACGCTACCACAACAACTACATATTTGTATAGGGAATCTTTTTAGTTTTCGAAACAAAAGTCACAACTATACCAGTTGTTAAGGGCTGTAATTGAAAACAAGATACCATTTTTCACCCGTCCAATGAAAAAACTCCAAGTTCTGTAGCATCTATAGACAGGCCAGCTGTTGGGAAGCGGGTCTCAGATACAGAGCTGGTGGGGAGGGAAAGTGCCACCTGTTACATTTTGAACACTCGTACCTTTGGTTTGTAAGGAGCTCTGGTAGTGTAGTGGTTACGAATCGGGCTGAGAACCTTAAGGTCAGCGGTTTGAAACTACCAGCGGCTCCACGGGAGAAAGATGAGGCGTTCTACTCCCGTAAAGATTTACACCCTCGGAAACCCTGTACAGGGTCGCTATGGGTTGGAATAGACTCGACAGCACTTAACAACAACAACAACATTTTAGGTTTGTAGGGCCTATGGGACAGAAATCAAAGCCATAGTCCTTAAGGATATGTACTGCCGCATTGCTCCTAATGGGGAAAAAAACAAAACAAAAACCGAAACTACCCCAATAGCTATCAAATGGGGAGTAGCTAAGAAATTATACTGCCTATTCATAATTATACAGCTATAGAAGACAATTTGTTAAATCTACTGATTTGGAGAAATGACCAAATTTAAATGAAAAAAAGTCAGCTGCAGAGTAAGTCCCGGTGTGGCCCTGCAGGATAAGCAAGGTCGCTGGTTCAAATCCACCAGCCGCTCATACAGAGTCACTATGAGTCAGAAACTGACTTGATAGGGTTTAACAGCAACAAGTCTCAGTCAAGGATCCATGGTGGTGCAGTGGGTTAAGCACTGGACTGCTAACTGCAAGGTTGGCGGTTCAAACCTACCAGCCACTCCATGGGGGAAAGAGGATACTGTCTGCTCCTGTAAAGGTTTACAGTCTCAGAACCCCTAAGGAGCTATCCTACAAGGGTCACTCTTAAGTCAGACTCTACTCGATGGCTGTCAGTTCTGTTTGCTTTTGGTAAGTATGATACAATTTTATTTTCATTCAAAAATAGCACAGGAAAACTCATATTACTTAAAGAGACTTGTAAATATTTGGACACACACAGATAAAAGTGGAAAAGAGAAACCTCCAGAGCATGAACTCAGGTTACTTCAAAAGGCTGGCCCTGGAGGAATGAAAAGGGGGGAATGTTAACTTTGGGCTTTTATCTCAGAACGACCTGACTTGTTGTAAAGAGCAGGTATCCTGTTGATAATTTATTCTAAATCCACTAAAGGAAGTCCAGTTCCCCTTAGGGGAAGTGAAGGAAGCAGAGGAAGAGAAGACAAAAGGAGAACAAAGACCCCCATAAGTAAAAGACAGCCTAGGTTGGAGACTACTAGAATGAAGAATTGAAAAGCTCCCTTTTCTTTTAAAATTATTTGGAAACAAAAAGTAAAATCGAGAAATGCCCAAGCCAAACATATTTCTCAGAGGAAAACACAGTAGAACTTATAAACGGAAAAAATAAGCAAGGAAGTTAATGAGAGAGAAATCAGATAGCAAGAGCAGAAAGGATAAGGCAAAAACCAATAAGGAGTCATTAAGGAGGAAGTACACAAACGGCAAACAGGTTTATAGTTATAAAAAGAGAAGATTAAAGAAAGAATGGACAGCTTTTTATAAAGGTTGTTGTTGTTGTTAAGTGCCATCAAGTCAATTCCGACCCATAGGGACCCTGTATAGGGTTTCCAAGGAGCAGCTGGTGAGCTTGAACCACCGACCGTGCAGTTCAAACAACTTTTGCAGTCTGACGCGTTAGCCCACAGCGCTACTCCAGGACTCCTTTATCAAGGTGATGATTCCTTTTTTAAAGTTGGTGGTGGTGGTGGTCATGTGCCATCGAGTCAGTTTCAATTCATAGCAACCCTGTATGGAGTTTCTTTACGGAAGCAGAAAACCTCATCTTTCTTCCGACTGGTAGATT
>NW_006408572.1:11482385-11496458 GCF_000296735.1 Chrysochloris asiatica
ACAGCAACCCTGTATAGGGTTTCTAAGGAGTGGCTGGTGAGCTTGAACCACCAACCTTGCAGTTCAAACCGACTTTGCAGTCCAGCACATTAATCTACAGCACCATTTATAAAGTTAGGAAGAACAAATAATCTTTTTTCTCCTAATTTGGTGGTGGTTATATGCCATGGAGTCGGAACCCACTCACTGCGACCCTGTACAGGGTTCCCGAGACTGTAAATCTTTACGGGAGCAGAAAGTCTCATCTTTCTCCCACAGAACGGCTGGTAGTTTCAAACTGCTGACCTTAAGGTTCGCAGCCCGATTCATAATCACTATGCTACCAGAGCTCCTTTTTAATGGGGAGAAAAATCCTAACTCCCAAAATCTACAACTGGGAGATGGTCTAAATAAAAGACCTCCTCTTCTGTTGCATTACACCCCCACCTTGTGGTCTGTTGTAAGCACAGCATAACTCCTCAGATGGGTTTCAGTGAGGACAGGCTCAAAGCTCCACTGCTCAGGGAGCATGACCCTCTCCTAAATACAAGTACACTCACTTTCTGTTACATCCGGATTAAACTTCACCAATCTCACCCATACCCTAAAGGTATTTGGTTTAAACACTGTTGTCTGATACAGTACTGGGAATGCAGAGAATCAACAGAAAACTACGAAAAACAAAAGAATTCAGAAAGAGGGGACAATACCAAAAGACAAACATCAACAACTTTCATCTAGACAACAATCAGGAAGTATTACGGTACACAAGAAAAACAAACACATTCACCACGTAAAGAAAACAAAGTAAGAGAATCAGATGATCATCTCAATTGATACAGAAAAGGCACTAGATAAAAGCCAACACCCTTTGCTGATAAACACTCTCAGCAAAATAGGACTGGATGTATATGTGTGGCACCACATATTAAACACTGGACGTTAATTGAAAGGTTGGTGGTTCAAATTCATTGGCCACTTCTTGGAAACCCTATAGAGCAGGGGTGGGGAACGTTTTTTTTGCCAAAATTTAAGAACATCACGCCATACAAAATTATCAACTTGAAAATTAGCCTGCTATAGTTGGACAAACATTTAATTAACTCACCCCTAGTGTGGCACTGTAGGATAAGCACTCAACTATCAGGTCAGTTTGAATTGCCAAGTTGGTTGTTCAAACTCATCAGCTGCTCCTTGAAAACCCTATACAATGTTGCTATGAATCAGAACCAGCTCAATGGCACTTAACAACAACAACATAACATAGTCCACAAAGACAATGTTCTACATCCTACTTTGGTGGTCTTAACAGCATGTGAGTGACCATCTAAGTTGCAGTTATTGGTCTCTCCCTGTCTGAAGTGGAGTGAAAAAAATTGAAGGCATATGGAAACAACTAGTCCAATGGATTAATGGGTCACATGAACATTAGACTCCATGATGCTGAGACCACAAGAACTAGATGATGCCCAGCTACCACTACTGAACAATTCGAAAGGGAAAGAAAAATGTGGAACAAAACTCAAAATGATTAAAAGAATAAAACAAAACAAAAAGATCAGGCTTACTGGCTGCATTGTTGTTGTTAAGTGCCATGAGTTGGGTTTTAGACACTAGAAAATCCCCAAGACAAAGGCCCTTAGTCACCCACCAATAACACAGGAAGGTATACACCCCTTACAATGATTAAAAGGGTAGCATTTGCCCAAGGCAAAGTCCAGAACACAGGAAGAGGTAAGGGAAAAAAGTTTATCAGTCACCATCTAATGTAATTATTGGTCTCTGCGGAGTCCTGGTGTGTCACTGTGGGTTTATGCACCAGACTGCAAAGCTGTTTGAATTCAAGGTGGGCAGTTCAAGCTCACCAGCTGCTCCTCGGAAACCCTATATAGGGCCGCTACGGGTTGGGACCGACTCAACACCACTTAACAAAAACAACAACTTGTCTGTAGCACTGTAGGATCAGCACTGGACTGGGAACCACAAGATCAGCAGTTCAAACCCACCAGCTGCTCCTTGGAAATCCTATACTGGGTCACTATGAGTCAGAACCGACTCGACAGCACTTAACAACAACTACGACAACTTGTCTGGAAGAGTCATGGTGTGACACTGCAGGATAAGTACTGGACTGCTAACCCCAAGATCAGAAGTTCAAACCCCCCAGCCATTCCTCAGAAACCCCATATTGGGTCTCTATGAGTCAGAACCAATTTGATGGCACTTAACAACAACAACTTGTCTGGAACAAAGTAGAAAGAAGAAAACCAAAGAGTCAAAGAAGAAATTAGTCTACAAGACTAGCCGTCTAAACGAATCACAGTCGCATCTACCCTGAGATCAAAAAAACTAGATGGTGCCCAGCTACCACTAGCAACCATTTCTGATCAGGACCTCGAGAGATGGATCCTGATAAAACAGAAGGAAAATGGGGAACAGAGAAAAAAAATCTAGACTTAATGGAATGGTTGAGACTAGAGAACTCCTCAAGACTATCACCCTGAAATACTCTTTAAACCTTCAACAAAAAGTCTCCCACCTAGTTCGATGATAGATTGACTCATAAAATAATGACACCCAGAAGTAATGAGCTCCTTCAAAGCATCATCTATAGGAGACAAATGGTCAAAAAGTACTGTCAAGCAAAGATCAGAGGGAAAGGGGGCGGGGAAACTAGAGCATCTGAAATGGTGCAACCCAGAGAGAATGAGACAGATGACATATACAACATGCAGCGATGTCCCCAGATAACCTGTTCAGAAGCTGCTTAATGGCAAACTAATTTGCTGTGTAAACCTCCACATTAAACACAATGAAATATTTTCTTTAAAGAAGAAAAGAGCAGGAATGGAATGAAAATATTTTTTTAAGGTAGCCAAAATGATAACATACATACCTAGGAGTCAATTTTAGCAAAGATGTATATTTGGAGAAAACATTACTGGAAGGCCTGAAAATTGGTTTGAACAAACAGGAAAACACAGCATTGTTGAAAAGTAAAGCTTAACATTATAAAAAAAAATGTTACTGTAATACCAGTTTGTCGGTTTGTTTTTTTTAACATAAAGTATTTTCCTCTTCTCAGAATTAGCTTTTTGTTGTTAATGGTTAGTCAAGTCAGTTCTGTTTCATAACAACCGTATGTAGTGTTTCTGAGGAGTGGCTGGTGGGTTTGAATTGCCAACCGTGTGGTTAGCAGACCAGTGCTTATCCTACAGTGCCACACCAAGACTCTGTAAAGTTCATGTAAAATAATATACAAAATTATTAAAAAGAAGTACATGACAGGGAAATAGTTCTACCATGTATTAAAAGTTAAAGAGTAAAGGCTCAGTAATTAAATAAAAGCATGTGGTACTAGGTCATGGACAGACAGACAGAAAAGACCAGAATATTTACAGGGACATATTATATGATAAAGGTGGTATTTCAGCTGGGTGAAGACCAGACGGGCAGTTCAAAACAAACACGCAGCCAGTCAATAAACAGAGTAACCAAACAGGAACATCCTGTTCACCAAATTAAATCCCAAATGCACGAAATATGTGAACAGTTATAAAATAAAACAGTGAGAGTACTTGGGGAAAAAAATAGGAGAATTTCTTTATAATCTTGACTACATTATAATCATGTGATGCTGTCAGATCAGCACTGGACTGTTAACCACAGGGTCAGCAGTTCAAACACAGCAACTGCTCCACAGAAACCCTATACAGGGTCACTATGAGTCGGAACCAACTTGATGGCATTTAACAACAACAACAACAACATTGTTCTCTCTGCTTAGGGGTCCTGGTATGGCACTGTAGGATGAACACTGGACTGCTAACCACAAGGCCAGCGGTTCAAACCCACCAGTCGCTCCTCAGGGTTTCTCAGCACCACACCAGAAGTAAGAATAAAACATGCCGGGGAAGACTATCTGGGAACAGGTGCATAAAATACCAGCAGTAGTATTAATTGGTTCTACCCCACTAGAGGGCAGTTTTCCAACTGTCAAAATTACAAATGCTCACACCCTTTGACCCAGCCATCCTAACCAACTTATTTAGAGATATACTTTCACGATCGCAATCCCTCATGGACAAAGTTATCTACTCACTGTGGTATTTTCTAAATAGAAAAAGATTGGAAACAACACACACATCTATCACTAGAGAACCTGCTAAATAACTATGGAACATGCATACAACGAAATGTTACAGGCAATAAAAACTAATGACAAAATCGTATGTGCTGATTTAGGAAGCTCTCCAAGATACTTGATGAGGTGAGAAAAGCAAGTGGTAGAACAGTGTGCATAAGATGCCACCATTTGTGTAAAAGACAGGAAAATGTCGTTTCATTTGCTGGAGTAGGCAAAAGGATCTATCAGAAATCATTAACCGAGGTTATCTGTGTTGGGGAATGGGCAGCTCAGTGTGGGAGAAAACTTTCACAGATACTGTTAGACACTTCTATATACGTTTTAGCAAGGCGAGTGTCTAACCGATGCAAAACCCACTGTCCTTCATCTCCTGTTGTTATGTTGGGACGTGTGGCTGGGGCCTGCTCCAGCTGTCCAGAGACCATGACAGGAGTCAGCCTGAGACGGTGCTGGCACTCACTCAGAGGAAGGCATGACAGAGAGACAGAGAGACGGCAAGAACCCGGGTCCTTGAGGATGACATTGGGCTGCTGAGGCAACCAACCCTCCCAGCTCTCTAACCTGTAACGTACTGTTCTGAGACAGTCTCCACTTGACTATTCTGAACAAAGTTATCTGTACATGTGACTGAGGGGGCCCTCACTGCTGCCCTAGTGTAAAGGCCTACACCCAGGCACCCAATTACTAAACACTGGCTTGGGTGGTAAGAATAATAAACCCTAGTTCTTCCTTCAGACACTTTAGGGCCTCTACCTATAGGGTTTTCTTCCTCTGACTGCTGCCCAACAAATCTCCTCTTCTAAGTCTTCCTAACACATTGTTGTTCTTGTTAAGTGTTGTCAAGTTGGTTCTGACTCACAGTGAACCTGTATAGGGTTTCCAAGGAGCAGCTGATGGGACTGAACTGCTGATTGTGTGGTTAGCAGTCCAGCGCAGATCCTACAATGCCACACCAAGACTCCTCCTAACACATTGCTGTTGTTATGTGCCATGGAGTCAGTTCCGACTCATAGCGACCCTGTACAGGGTTTGTGAGGCTGTAAATCTTTAGATTTACAGAAAGCCTCATCTTTCTCCCACGGAACAGCTGGTAGTTTCGAACTGCTGACTGTGAGATTAGCAGGCCAATTTGTAACCACTACGCTACCAGAGCTCCTTTCCTAACACGTTGCACTTAGTCCACTCACCTGTAAACTTTTGGGCTTTGTTTATGTTTCCCCTTCCTGCCTGAAAGGAGCCCTGGTGGCACAACAGTTAAGTGTTAGACAGCTAAGTAAAAGGTTGGTGGTTTGAACCCACCCGGTCACTCAGTAAGAGAAAGACCTAACAATCTGTTCCCATAAGGATCACAGGAGAGAAAACCCTATGGGTCAAGTCTACTCTGTCACACGGAGCCACTAGGAGTCAAAATCGACTCGATGGCCCCTAACAACAATAACAAACTGACTGCAATCTTGAAGAATGGGCATTGGAATCTGCAAAACACCTCACAACATGCATGAACCTGGAGGACATTAGACTGCGTGAACTAAGGACAAAGAATCCATGAGGCCACTGGTATCAAAAGTCAAGAAAAGGTTTTCACACTAAAAGAAACATTCTTGGCTGGCTGCCACAGGTAGAAGAGAAAAGGAGAGTATATTACTGGCTAGAGGGAAGACACA
Organism: Chrysochloris asiatica; assembly: GCF_000296735.1. Classification (NCBI taxonomy): domain Eukaryota; kingdom Metazoa; phylum Chordata; class Mammalia; order Afrosoricida; family Chrysochloridae; genus Chrysochloris; species Chrysochloris asiatica. The sequence goes on from NW_006408572.1 coordinate 11,488,176, forward strand.
CGTTAACTTGGGTGAAGGGAAAGGCAATATACAATAAGGGGGTGGTTAGCAATAAAGATGGGAAGAAACGAGGAGTGCAAGAGTTAAAGGGAGCCACGGTAAATACTGTTAAGCCCACAGTCCTGCAAGAACAGTGATCTATGAGAAGAGACATGGATAGATGCACAGGCTAATGAGTGTGGGGCAGAATGGAAAATACACACAAATAGATGAAGATTTGACAGGATATCTGTACATGGGTGTTGACCTTTGCTGCAAACATATCCATCAATGTAGTGGAAGACATAGGAGGGAAAGTTATGAAAATTTCTTAGACATTACCAAACACCTTGAGAGAATGCATCAATGACCCTGGGGTCTCAGGACCATAGTTTCAGGGGGGACACCATGGTCAGCTGCATAACACAGTCCACAAAGACACTGTTCCACATTCTACTTTGGTGCGTAGCTCATGAGCGACCATCAAAGGTGCAAATATTGTTCTCTCCCTGTCTGGAGGAAAGATGAGTGATGCAGGGAAACAAGTGGTCCAGTGGATTAATGATGGACAACATGAATATCAGCCTCCAGGACCCTGAGACCAGAAGAACTAGATGGTGCTCAGCTACCACTACCAACTGCTGTGAAAGGGAACACATTCGAAGGTTCTGGATAGAGTGGGAGAACAATGTAGACTAAAACTCAAAATCATAAACTGAGACCAGGCTTACTGATCAAATAGAGACTGGTGGAACCTCAACACTACCCTCGGTCACCCTTCAGGTCTACAAATGAACTCGCCCCTGTGCTCAGTGTTCAATAATAAGGTCTATAGGAAACAGTAACACTAGTGATGGACACACACCTTAGAGTGATTACCCATTTGAGATCAAAAGAACAGCATTCATCCAAGAGCAAAGTTCAGAGGGGTTATGAAAGAAGGAGGAACGGAAACAAGAAACACAAAGAGGAAGAAAAATGATGTTACACTCATGGGTTGCAATCAATGAGATGAAACAAAATGTGTATGAATTGTTGAATGTAAAACTGATCACCTGTTGTTAAGTGCCGTAGAGTTGGTTCCAACTCACAGCAACCCTGAATAGGGTTTCTGAGGAGCAAGCAGCTGGTTAGTTAAAAACAATGGCTATTATAAACAATGAACAAATACCACAAGGGCCACTTCTCAGTCTACGTTGTTTTATTCTATTAAAGCTAAATCTAATCTTACTGAGATTCTAATCTTATTGGCTAAGGAAGCAGCAAGACTATGTACCAAAGTTATTTATTTTCCCATCAAACTACCCCAAATAATAAGTGAGGTAGAGACAAGGAGATATGTTTCACCAAGTCTAGTTTCACTTTCCTCGTCCTGAGAAAAGAGGGAGATAACATTTCCCAGCCTCCCTTGCATACTGTTGGGAGTCACGTGATCAGTTATGACCAATGGGCTGCAGGGTGCCACTTCCAGACCAAGCATTTAAGAGGGCTTTGTGTTCTTCATTCTCCAGAACGCTCTCTTCTCCTTCCACGGTAAACACGGAGGCCTTGAGTTAAAACAGCATAGCCATTAGACAGAAACGCTTGAATCCCTGAGTCGCCAACTGAAGGAGAATCACCAGACTACATGAGGGAAGAGCCCTGGTGATGCCGTGGTTAAAACTCTCAGGGCTAACCAAAAGGCTGATGGTTTGCATCCACCGGCCTCTTGGAAGGTAAAATATGTGCCAGTCTGCTTTTACAATGATTTACAGCTTAGAAAATCCGATGGGGCAGTTCTATTCTGTCCTATAGTTACTATGAGTCAGAATTGATCCCAAGCAGTGGGGTTGGTTTTGGGTTTACCCGAGAAAAGTAAAACAGCTTTCATGTGTTAACCCCTGAGGGTTTACAGATTTGTTTAGCCTGTCTATCCCACGTCGACTCATTCAATCCATATATCAATAAAAATTTGCTGAGTGCCTACTATATATACAACTCTGTGCTGGGAGTTATTGGAGATATAGAAAATGCATAAAGACAGTCACTCATTGAGAAAATATTTATTAAGCATTGAGCTAGGTTTTGGTCTCTATCATTGAGGTATTTAAAATCTAGATGGAGAAACAAAATTTGCACTGCAAAGACAAAAGAAATATAATTTAGTATTAAACTATGTCTCTGCCATAACTAAATCAGTTCCCCCTTGATTCTCTTGAAGCACAAAATACTATTCGGCTGAATTTATTTGTGTGATTTTTTAATGTATGCCTGTTTCTTTCACGTTACATTACACAGCCGCAATGTAAAAACTAGCTGTTTTTTGTTGTTTTGTTTATTTTTGTCTTCACATTCAGTATCAGTGCTTGGCGGTGGTGGTTGTGTGCTGAAGGGTCAGTTCCAATTCATCGTGATCCTGTTTAGGGTTTCCAAGGCTGTGAATCTTTACAAGAGCAGAAAGCCTCATCTTTCTCCCCCAGAACAGCTGGTGGACTTGAACTGGTGACCTGCAGTTAGCTACCCAACACGTAACCCATTTCACTACCAGCGCTCCTTGTTGTTGTTGTTGTTGTTAAGTGCCATCGAGTCGGGTCCGACCCATAGCGACCCTGTACAGGGTTTCCGAGGGTGTAAATCTTTACGGGAGTAGAAAGCCTCATCTTTCTCCCACGGAGCGGCTGGTAGTTTCGAACCGCTGACCTTAAGGTTCGCAGCCCGATTCGTAACCACTACGCTACCAGCGCTCCTTAGTACACTATTAAAAAAATCCCACGGCCTTCAATGATTTGACTCCTAGAGATGCGTTAGCTCAGAGTACAAATGCTCCCTGGGTTTCTGAGACTGCAAATCCTTACAAAAGCAAAGCAGCTGGTTGATTCAAACCACCTGCCTTCTAATCAGCAGCTCAATGTTTAACTCACTGTGCCACCTGGGCACCTTTGGTGCATAGTTGTTGCTGTTAAATGCCGTGGAGTCAGTTTTGATGGAAATCTTTTCGGGAGCAGAAAACTGCACCTCTCTCCAGTGGAGCCGTTGGTGAGAGCAAACCACCGACCTTGTGGTTCACAGTTCAGTGCTTATCCTACAGAGCCACTGAGCATAGTAGGCTCTCTATAAATATTTATTTAATGAAAGAAGGTTCTTTTCACAGTGATTTCATTTCCTTACTTATTCACCATTAAATTAGCAGAGAATTTTCTTATTCTTGACGGTATTTAATTCATGCTTGGTTTAGTTATCTGTGGCTCATTTAAATAGAGAAAAGCAAAGCTTTGCTGATTTCAGCACACCCTTTACATGGAGTGTATCTCTGGGGCACATATGAAAGGGAGACTTCACCATTGGTCTCACAGAAGCAGGTTAATGATTCATGTGAATATCGCTGAGCAATTTCCTGTGTCTAGAGAGCTCACTCACTCTCACAGCCATCATGTTGGTTCTTACTCATAGTGACCCTGTACAGAGGTTCCGAGACTATAAATCTGTACAGGCACAGAAAGTCCCATCTTTCTACTAAGGAGCAGTTGGTGGGTTTGAACTTCAGTCTTTGTGGTTAGCAGCCCAGTGCTTACCCAACAGTGCCACTAGGGTTTCTTTCTAGAGGACTAGGTGGTTCACATGTTAACGACTTTCAGCCAATTAAAGCAAAAATCAATAATTCTTTATGAAATGTAAGTACTGTCAGGTACAAATCATCCTTCTTATAAAACAGGACTCAGCTCAAAACATTCCATGGTATATAATGAGATGGTTTGCTTTCATATAAGACTTAATGTAAATGTTTCTTTCATGCATCTTAACTACCGGTATGTTGTTGCTGTTCTGTTGTTAAGTACCCTCGACTTGGTTCTGGCACATAGCCATCCTGTGAAGCAGCTCGTGAGTTTGAACCACCGACTTTGTGGTTCAAACCAACCTTACAGTCCAGCGCATTAATCCACAGTGCCACATCAGGTTTGTTGTTGTTGTTGTTATGTGCCATGGAGTCAGTTACGACTCATAGCGACCCTGTACAGGGTTTCCAAGACTGTAAATCTTTACGGGAGCAGAAAGCCTCATCTTTCTCTCGCAGAACAGCTGACAGTTTCGAACTGCTGACTGTGAGATTAGCAGCCCGATTCGTAACCACTGTGCTACCAGAGCTCCTTCCACATCAGGGTAGAGGCATGAAATATAAATGGGAAATATATTACTGCCTTTCAGTAGCTCAAATAAAAAGTAAATACCTGAAATTAAATTTAGAGTTTGCACTTAAAAAAATGTGACCATTTCACCATCATCTTCTGCTCTCAGGTTTGCGTTTAGCAATTGGTTCTGCTTGTTAATAGAACCTTCCTGACATGTAACTACCATCTCAAACTCTGCATAACTTCCTTCCCCCTGTAATCCCCAAAGTAGTCGGTGGTGTGAAGATTAAAGTTTAGCCAATTAGCCACCCACCAAAGCCAAATTAATCACATCACCTTTGAGCAGGTCACAGAGCAGTGGAGTATGCAAAGGTTCCTTTCTTTTTCTTCTCTTTACAAAGACTGAGCTAATTGTGAGGCTGAGCAATGCAGTGGAGTTTTACTTAGAAGCTGGGTCATTGCTTTTCTTAGTCGGAGCTTCTCTTCTTCTAAGAGACACTGTTACCCAGAGACTTCTTTAACAGGGTTCCAACTGCCCTCAACTGGTCAACCGTGGCTTCTTTAGTCCAACGCCTCACAGCAAGACTCGCTGCTTTAGAATAATGATCAGTAATCCTCAAGGTAAAACTAAGAAATCTGTCACACGACAGGCCCACATTCAGCGATATGACTGCCACGTTAACGTCAGTTTAAAGGAAATGCTAATCCAAATTGAAGTTTGACAATCCTCTTCTCTCTTTAATCAGGCCGCAGAGGAGGCTGGAGAGAAGAGGAGAGGGAGGAGCAGAAGGACTCCTGGGAATGAGGGGTGGGGAAGAAAGGCAGAGGAGAGACAGGATTCATGGAGAGTGGAAAAAGGCAGAGGAGAAGAGGATTACACAAAGGAGATAGGAAGACAAGAAAACTGGTTCTAAGAGGAGAAACATTCAACAAGTTCCCAGTAAGGTCTTGTGTTATTGCTGTAGGCGATCATGGGTCTTAGAAACACTGCGGAGCAGACCCACCCTAGTTCTCCATCCGTGAATGTGCTGCTATGATAGTGTAGCTTTAATAACATAATGTGCTGTAGGGAGTATGCCTATGACACTGTAAGGTTCTGACAAGGTTTTAGAATCAATGTGTTTCTGTAGGTCATCATTGAAGGGCTCCCAAAGAGACAAAGCAAGTCACAGTGACCTCCCTGAGACCAAGCATTACAGAAGCACACAAAAATGTCAGAGCAGCCTGAGAGATGTTAATGGTTGTATGGCTGGTGGGGGGTGGGGGGTGGGGAGCAGGATATCTTTGGGAGTCACTGAGGACAAAAGAGAATCCAACTGGCAGAGAAGGAAATAATATGGCTGAAAGGTCCCTAAGACTTGGTGTTAGAAATGACAAGACAACTTGAGAGTCAAGGGGCAGAAAGGGATAGACTAGAACTGTGACCTGAAATTGGTCATACCTGCAACTGAATTCAGAGTCCTGGTGTGGTACTATGGGTTAATGCGCTGGACTGCAAGGTCGTTTTGTACCACAGGGTTGCTGGTTCAAGCTCACCAGCTGATCCTCAGAAACCCTATACCGGCTCACTATGAGTCAGAACCGACTCGACGGCACTTAACAATACCTCTGAATTCAGATTCTCAGAAGACTGGGTCCAAGCAAAAGAATGATTATGGTAGGAGAAGTTGTGGATAGAAAGGGGGTGGGGGTGGGGCTTCAAGTATGGGGATTAGGGGTAAAAAAATAAAAAGGCAAAAATAACACCCTGATATAGACAGGTGAGGGAAGGCAAAGACCTGTGACTCGGACCTCAAATCCAAGGCTTTTTTCAATCTCCGTCCTTTGACTTTAACATTCACTCATGAACTCATCTTCACCTACACTGTCCACACTGGGGGTGCCCTCCCTGACTACTTGGGTCCACACTATCTGGGTGTCCATTTCCATAAAGTAATATTTACGTTTACTAGGGATTTTTCTACATCATATTTGAGTAATGACCTTATCTAGAACCCAGTTTCTCACGGACCAGATTCCCCTAGAACTCCCACTTTCTGGACAGGATTGCAAGTATTTGAACACATTACAGTGAGGGTATGTGGAATGGGTGTAAAGCAATCCCAGTCCAACAAGGGTTTACTGGAATGACTGAGCGAGCATTCACCTTTCAGGCCACCCACTACTCTCTTTCCTCCTCTATCTGCAATGACTTACTCTCTTCAGGGTGAACACATCTTGTTGCTCCATTGGTTCTTTACTCTTAGGCCAGACTCCATGTCATTGGAATGGACCATCACTGTCATATCCATTTTCACCTTCTAACTGTTCCTCAGGAGTCATTTCTCCTCTTTATGTCGTTGTTAGGTGTCCTGGAGTCTATTCTGACTCAGGGTGACCCTAGCTACAACAGGACAAAATGTGGCCCAGTCCTGTACCATCCTCATAACTGACGTGAGGTTTGAACCCACCGTTGTACCTCTGTAATACTCATGCAGAGTCCTGGTATGGCATTGTAGGATAAGCACTCGACTGCTAACCGCAAAGTTGGTGGTTCAAACACGTCAGCCACTCCTCGGAAACCCTATACAGGGTTACTATGAGTTGGAACCGATTTGACAGCACTTAGTCCTGGTGTGGTGCTGAGGGCTAATGCACTGGACTGCAAGGTCAGTGGTTCACACTCACCAGCTGCTCCTTGGAAACCCTATAGAGGGTTGCTATGGGTCGAAACCAACTCAACAGCACTTAACAACAACAACAAGTCCTAGTCTGGTACTATAGGATAAGCACTCAACCAGAAATTCAGTTTGAACTTCAAGGTCAGTGTTCAAACTCACCAGCCACTCCTCAGAATCACTATACAGGGTCGCTGTGGGTCAGAACTGACTTGATGGCACATAACAGCAATGAAAACATAGTACTTATGTGGGGGCTTCAAAAAGCTCATGGAAAAACTCCATTATCTTTTCATTCTATTTTTCCAAAAAGTTTTTGAAGACACTTCATACAGATTTTTTAAACAGAATTCTTCTGGAAACTTATTTTGAACTATTCATTCCTGAAACTTATTCTAAACTTTCATTCCTGAACAATAATGATAAAAACCCAACAATATGTATACTGCCCTCATTTTCATCTTGAGAGCATGTCACTATGTCTGGTCAATTAACTTCAGTATTCCAGACCCTCGGGACTCTAGCTGTCTTCACTTCCTAGTGTCTCCTTGGTTTGGTCCCCCGGTTCTCATGGCCGCCCAACCATTCACTAAAGAGCAACATCTTTAGGTCCACCTCCTTAAGATGTCTTCAGAAGGCCTCCATCCAAAATGCCCCTGCCACTTACCTGCCAAATTCCCTAAAACTTTCCCATCTATTAATGTAGTTTGGTTTAAGTTTCGGGATTCAAGAAAGCTTCAGGAGCTATTGCTGCCAGCCATTGACTCCATTGTTAGAATTCATGTTTTCTAGTAAGACATTAAGCAGCAAGCTAAGCTCTGGCAAACACTGAAGATCTGGAAGATGAGAATGGGAGGGGTAGAGGACCAGGTGCATGGAGCAATACAGATCAAGGGACCAGGTCCCTCTGGAGCACTCAGAGGGTAGGGAGGAGGGACAGGAGGCCACTGGGAAGCAAGGAGGTAGCTCAAGTTTGATGACAGCACAGAACTTCAATAATAACTTTGGATATTTGTAAAGGAGTCCCAGGTGGTGCAGAAGCTTAACACGCTCAGTTGCTAAGCAAAAGGTTGGAGGTTCAAATCCTACCAGAGATGCCCCACAAGAGAGTCCTGGTGATCTATTATGAAAAATGAGCCCTTGACACGAAGTGACTGGCTTACAAGTTTTCAAGAGGGGGTTTAGTTTAAGAGTGTGCAGGGGAGTGGACAAAATAGATGATTGGGACATACTGAAAATTAAAAACTTACATGCTAATCAAAAGTTTTCACCAGAAGAGTAAAAAGGGAACCCACAGAATGGGAAAAATCTTTTGCAACCACACATCAGACAAGGGGTTCATTTCGAAAATATACAGGAAAATACAACACCTCTGTAAGAAAACACACACACACACAAAAAAAAAAATTAATTAAAAAATGGGCACAGGACATGAACAGACACTTCACCAAGGAGAAGATCCAGGCAGCCAACAAACATATGAAGAAATGTTCACGATCACTAGCCATTAGAGAGATACAAATCAAAACAACAATGAGATA